>NC_142664.1:13120017-13276629 GCF_026168435.1 Sesamum indicum | reverse complement strand
AATTCGACGAAAATTGATCCAAACGTAGGTCTAGACCCAAGAATTGTGTGTTAAATTTCCTAAGTGTAATAATAACAACAAGTTAATATAAAAGGGAAACAAACTTGTTTTAATAAAACCATGTAAAACAGCTAACTTATGAACGTTCTCAGAATTCGACGAAACTTGACCCAATCGCAGGTCTAGAACCAAGCCTTTGTGTTGTAAATTTGCTAATCGTAATAATAACTACAAGTTAGTATAAAAGGAAAAAATAAACTTGATTTAATAAAACCATGCAAAACAACTAACTTTTGAACGTTCTTAGAATTCGACAAAACTTGACCCAATCGCAGGTCTAGACCCAAGCATTTGTGTTGTAAATTTGCTAATCGTAATAATACTACAAGTTAGTATAAAAGGGAAACAAACTTGATTTAATAAAACCGTGCAAAACAGCTAAATTTTGAACGGTCTCAGAATTCGACGAAACTTGACCCAAACGTTGGTCTAGACCAAAGCATTTGTGTTGTAAATTTGCTAAGCGTAATAATAACTACAAGTTAGTATAAAAGGAAAACAAAATTGTTTTAGTAAAACTGTTCAAAATAGCTAAATTTTGAGCATTCTCAGAATTCGACGAAACTTGACGCAAACGTAGGTCTAGATCCAAGAATTTGTGTGTTAAATTTCTAAGCATAATAATAATTATAAGTTAGTATAACAGGGAAACAAAATTACTTTAATAAAACCGTGCAGAACAGCTAAATTTTGAACATTCTCAAAATTTTACGAAACATGAACCAAACATAGATCTAGACCCAAGCATTCGTGTTATACATTTGCTAAGCGTTATAATAACTACAAGTCAGTATAAAACGAAAACAAACTTGCTTTAAGAAAACCATGCAAAAGAGCTAAATTTTGAACGTTCTTAGAATTCGAATACCCTGTCCCAAACGTTGGTCTACACCCAAGCATTTGTGTGGTAAATTTGCTAAGTGTAATAATAACTACAAGTTAGTATAAAAGGGAACAAACTTGTTTTAATAAAACCGTGCAAAACAGCTAAATTTTGAGCATTCTCAGAATTCGACGAAAATTGATCCAAACGTAGGTCTAGACCCAAGAATTGTGTGTTAAATTTCCTAAGTGTAATAATAACAACAAGTTAATATAAAAGGGAAACAAACTTGTTTTAATAAAACCATGTAAAACAGCTAACTTATGAACGTTCTCAGAATTCGACGAAACTTGACCCAATCGCAGGTCTAGAACCAAGCCTTTGTGTTGTAAATTTGCTAATCGTAATAATAACTACAAGTTAGTATAAAAGGAAAAAATAAACTTGATTTAATAAAACCATGCAAAACAACTAACTTTTGAACGTTCTTAGAATTCGACAAAACTTGACCCAATCGCAGGTCTAGACCCAAGCATTTGTGTTGTAAATTTGCTAATCGTAATAATACTACAAGTTAGTATAAAAGGGAAACAAACTTGATTTAATAAAACCGTGCAAAACAGCTAAATTTTGAACGGTCTCAGAATTCGACGAAACTTGACCCAAACGTTGGTCTAGACCAAAGCATTTGTGTTGTAAATTTGCTAAGCGTAATAATAACTACAAGTTAGTATAAAAGGAAAACAAAATTGTTTTAGTAAAACTGTTCAAAATAGCTAAATTTTGAGCATTCTCAGAATTCGACGAAACTTGACGCAAACGTAGGTCTAGATCCAAGAATTTGTGTGTTAAATTTCTAAGCATAATAATAATTATAAGTTAGTATAACAGGGAAACAAAATTACTTTAATAAAACCGTGCAGAACAGCTAAATTTTGAACATTCTCAAAATTTTACGAAACATGAACCAAACATAGATCTAGACCCAAGCATTCGTGTTATACATTTGCTAAGCGTTATAATAACTACAAGTCAGTATAAAACGAAAACAAACTTGCTTTAAGAAAACCATGCAAAAGAGCTAAATTTTGAACGTTCTTAGAATTCGAATACCCTGTCCCAAACGTTGGTCTACACCCAAGCATTTATGTGGTAAATTTGCTAAGTGTAATAATAACTACAAGTTAGTATAAAAGGGAACAAACTTATTTTAATAAAACCGTGCAAAACAGCTAAATTTTGAGCATTCTCAGGATTCGACGAAAATTGATCCAAACGTAGGTCTAGACCCAAGAATTGTGTGTTAAATTTCCTAAGTGTAATAATAACAACAAGTTAATATAAAAGGGAAACAAACTTGTTTTAATAAAACCATGTAAAACAGCTAACTTATGAACGTTCTCAGAATTCGACGAAACTTGACCCAATCGCAGGTCTAGAACCAAGCCTTTGTGTTGTAAATTTGCTAATCGTAATAATAACTACAAGTTAGTATAAAAGGAAAAAATAAACTTGATTTAATAAAACCATGCAAAACAACTAACTTTTGAACGTTCTTAGAATTCGACAAAACTTGACCCAATCGCAGGTCTAGACCCAAGCATTTGTGTTCTAAATTTGCTAATCGTAATAATACTACAAATTAGTATAAAAGGGAAACAAACTTGATTTAATAAAACCGTGCAAAACAGCTAAATTTTGAACGGTCTCAGAATTCGACGAAACTTGACCCAAACGTTGGTCTAGACCAAAGCATTTGTGTTGTAAATTTGCTAAGCGTAATAATAACTACAAGTTAGTATAAAAGGAAAATAAAATTGTTTTAATAAAACTGTTCAAAATAGCTAAATTTTGAGCATTCTCAGAATTCGACGAAACTTGACCCAAACGTAGGTCTAGATCCAAGAATTTGTGTGTTAAATTTCTAAGCATAATAATAATTATAAGTTAGTATAACAGGGAAACAAAATTACTTTAATAAAACCGTGCAGAACAGCTAAATTTTGAACATTCTCAAAATTTTACGAAACTTGAACCAAACATAGATCTAGACCCAAGCATTCGTGTTATACATTTGCTAAGCGTTATAATAACTACAAGTCAGTATAAAACGAAATCAAACTTGCTTTAATAAAACCATGCAAAACAGCTAAATTTTGAACGTTCTCAGAATTCGAATACCCTGTCCCAAACGTTGGTCTACACCCAAGCATTTGTGTGGTAAATTTGCTAAGTGTAATAATAACTACAAGTTAGTATAAAAGGGAACAAACTTGTTTTAATAAAACCGTGAAAAACAGCTAAATTTTGAGCATTCTCAGAATTCGATGAAAATTGATCCAAACGTAGGTCTAGACCCAAGAATTGTGTGTTAAATTTCCTAAGTGTAATAATAACAACAAGTTAATATAAAAGGGAAACAAACTTGTTTTAATAAAACCGTGTAAAACAGCTAACTTATGAACGTTCTCAGAATTCGTCGAAACTTGACCCAATCGCAGGTCTAGAACTAAGCCTTTGTGTTGTAAATTTGCTAATCGTAATAATACTACAAGTTAGTATAAAAGGGAAACAAACTTGATTTAATAAAACCGTGCAAAACAGCTAAATTTTGAACGGTCTCAGAATTCGACGAAACTTGACCCAAACGTTGGTCTAGACCAAAGCATTTGTGTTGTAAATTTGCTAAGCGTAATAATAACTACAAGTTAGTATAAAAGGGAAACAAAATTGTTTTAATAAAACTGTTCAAAATAGCTAAATTTTCAGCATTCTCAGAATTCGACGAAACTTGACGCAAACGTAGGTCTAGATCCAAGAATTTGTGTGTTAAATTTCTAAGCATAATAATAATTATAAGTTAGCATAACAGGGAAACAAAATTACTTTAATAAAACCGTGCAGAACAGCTAAATTTTGAACATTCTCAAAATTTTACGAAACATGAACCAAACATAGATCTAGACCCAAGCATTCGTGTTATACATTTGCTAAGCGTTATAATAACTACAAGTCAGTATAAAACGAAAACAAACTTGCTTTAAGAAAACCATGCAAAAGAGCTAAATTTTGAACGTTCTTAGAATTCGAATACCCTGTCCCAAACGTTGGTCTACACCCAAGCATTTGTGTGGTAAATTTGCTAAGTGTAATAATAACTACAAGTTAGTATAAAAGGGAACAAACTTGTTTTAATAAAACCGTGCAAAACAGCTAAATTTTGAGCATTCTCAGAATTCGACGAAAATTGATCCAAACGTAGGTCTAGACCCAAGAATTGTGTGTTAAATTTCCTAAGTGTAATAATAACAACAAGTTAATATAAAAGGGAAACAAACTTGTTTTAATAAAACCATGTAAAACAGCTAACTTATGAACGTTCTCAGAATTCGACGAAACTTGACCCAATCGCAGGTCTAGAACCAAGCCTTTGTGTTGTAAATTTGCTAATCGTAATAATAACTACAAGTTAGTATAAAAGGAAAAAATAAACTTGATTTAATAAAACCATGCAAAACAACTAACTTTTGAACGTTCTTAGAATTCGACAAAACTTGACCCAATCGCAGGTCTAGACCCAAGCATTTGTGTTGTAAATTTGCTAATCGTAATAATACTACAAGTTAGTATAAAAGGGAAACAAACTTGATTTAATAAAACCGTGCAAAACAGCTAAATTTTGAACGGTCTCAGAATTCGACGAAACTTGACCCAAACGTTGGTCTAGACCAAAGCATTTGTGTTGTAAATTTGCTAAGCGTAATAATAACTACAAGTTAGTATAAAAGGAAAACAAAATTGTTTTAGTAAAACTGTTCAAAATAGCTAAATTTTGAGCATTCTCAGAATTCGACGAAACTTGACGCAAACGTAGGTCTAGATCCAAGAATTTGTGTGTTAAATTTCTAAGCATAATAATAATTATAAGTTAGTATAACAGGGAAACAAAATTACTTTAATAAAACCGTGCAGAACAGCTAAATTTTGAACATTCTCAAAATTTTACGAAACATGAACCAAACATAGATCTAGACCCAAGCATTCGTGTTATACATTTGCTAAGCGTTATAATAACTACAAGTCAGTATAAAACGAAAACAAACTTGCTTTAAGAAAACCATGCAAAAGAGCTAAATTTTGAACGTTCTTAGAATTCGAATACCCTGTCCCAAACGTTGGTCTACACCCAAGCATTTATGTGGTAAATTTGCTAAGTGTAATAATAACTACAAGTTAGTATAAAAGGGAACAAACTTATTTTAATAAAACCGTGCAAAACAGCTAAATTTTGAGCATTCTCAGAATTCGACGAAAATTGATCCAAACGTAGGTCTAGACCCAAGAATTGTGTGTTAAATTTCCTAAGTGTAATAATAACAACAAGTTAATATAAAAGGGAAACAAACTTGTTTTAATAAAACCATGTAAAACAGCTAACTTATGAACGTTCTCAGAATTCGACGAAACTTGACCCAATCGCAGGTCTAGAACCAAGCCTTTGTGTTGTAAATTTGCTAATCGTAATAATAACTACAAGTTAGTATAAAAGGAAAAAATAAACTTGATTTAATAAAACCATGCAAAACAACTAACTTTTGAACGTTCTTAGAATTCGACAAAACTTGACCCAATCGCAGGTCTAGACCCAAGCATTTGTGTTCTAAATTTGCTAATCGTAATAATACTACAAATTAGTATAAAAGGGAAACAAACTTGATTTAATAAAACCGTGCAAAACAGCTAAATTTTGAACGGTCTCAGAATTCGACGAAACTTGACCCAAACGTTGGTCTAGACCAAAGCATTTGTGTTGTAAATTTGCTAAGCGTAATAATAACTACAAGTTAGTATAAAAGGAAAATAAAAATTGTTTTAATAAAACTGTTCAAAATAGCTAAATTTTGAGCATTCTCAGAATTCGACGAAACTTGACCCAAACGTAGGTCTAGATCCAAGAATTTGTGTGTTAAATTTCTAAGCATAATAATAATTATAAGTTAGTATAACAGGGAAACAAAATTACTTTAATAAAACCGTGCAGAACAGCTAAATTTTGAACATTCTCAAAATTTTACGAAACTTGAACCAAACATAGATCTAGACCCAAGCATTCGTGTTATACATTTGCTAAGCGTTATAATAACTACAAGTCAGTATAAAACGAAATCAAACTTGCTTTAATAAAACCATGCAAAACAGCTAAATTTTGAACGTTCTCAGAATTCGAATACCCTGTCCCAAACGTTGGTCTACACCCAAGCATTTGTGTGGTAAATTTGCTAAGTGTAATAATAACTACAAGTTAGTATAAAAGGGAACAAACTTGTTTTAATAAAACCGTGAAAAACAGCTAAATTTTGAGCATTCTCAGAATTCGATGAAAATTGATCCAAACGTAGGTCTAGACCCAAGAATTGTGTGTTAAATTTCCTAAGTGTAATAATAACAACAAGTTAATATAAAAGGGAAACAAACTTGTTTTAATAAAACCGTGTAAAACAGCTAACTTATGAACGTTCTCAGAATTCGTCGAAACTTGACCCAATCGCAGGTCTAGAACTAAGCCTTTGTGTTGTAAATTTGCTAATCGTAATAATACTACAAGTTAGTATAAAAGGGAAACAAACTTGATTTAATAAAACCGTGCAAAACAGCTAAATTTTGAACGGTCTCAGAATTCGACGAAACTTGACCCAAACGTTGGTCTAGACCAAAGCATTTGTGTTGTAAATTTGCTAAGCGTAATAATAACTACAAGTTAGTATAAAAGGGAAACAAAATTGTTTTAATAAAACTGTTCAAAATAGCTAAATTTTCAGCATTCTCAGAATTCGACGAAACTTGACGCAAACGTAGGTCTAGATCCAAGAATTTGTGTGTTAAATTTCTAAGCATAATAATAATTATAAGTTAGC
The DNA here is from genome assembly GCF_026168435.1 of Sesamum indicum. Classification (NCBI taxonomy): domain Eukaryota; kingdom Viridiplantae; phylum Streptophyta; class Magnoliopsida; order Lamiales; family Pedaliaceae; genus Sesamum; species Sesamum indicum. Next base: position 13,269,831 of record NC_142664.1, on the reverse strand, counting down.
ATAACAGGGAAACAAAATTACTTTAATAAAACCGTGCAGAACAGCTAAATTTTGAACATTCTCAAAATTTTACGAAACATGAACCAAACATAGATCTAGACCCAAGCATTCGTGTTATACATTTGCTAAGCGTTATAATAACTACAAGTCAGTATAAAACGAAAACAAACTTGCTTTAAGAAAACCATGCAAAAGAGCTAAATTTTGAACGTTCTTAGAATTCGAATACCCTGTCCCAAACGTTGGTCTACACCCAAGCATTTGTGTGGTAAATTTGCTAAGTGTAATAATAACTACAAGTTAGTATAAAAGGGAACAAACTTGTTTTAATAAAACCGTGCAAAACAGCTAAATTTTGAGCATTCTCAGAATTCGACGAAAATTGATCCAAACGTAGGTCTAGACCCAAGAATTGTGTGTTAAATTTCCTAAGTGTAATAATAACAACAAGTTAATATAAAAGGGAAACAAACTTGTTTTAATAAAACCATGTAAAACAGCTAACTTATGAACGTTCTCAGAATTCGACGAAACTTGACCCAATCGCAGGTCTAGAACCAAGCCTTTGTGTTGTAAATTTGCTAATCGTAATAATAACTACAAGTTAGTATAAAAGGAAAAAATAAACTTGATTTAATAAAACCATGCAAAACAACTAACTTTTGAACGTTCTTAGAATTCGACAAAACTTGACCCAATCGCAGGTCTAGACCCAAGCATTTGTGTTGTAAATTTGCTAATCGTAATAATACTACAAGTTAGTATAAAAGGGAAACAAACTTGATTTAATAAAACCGTGCAAAACAGCTAAATTTTGAACGGTCTCAGAATTCGACGAAACTTGACCCAAACGTTGGTCTAGACCAAAGCATTTGTGTTGTAAATTTGCTAAGCATAATAATAACTACAAGTTAGTATAAAAGGAAAACAAAATTGTTTTAGTAAAACTGTTCAAAATAGCTAAATTTTGAGCATTCTCAGAATTCGACGAAACTTGACGCAAACGTAGGTCTAGATCCAAGAATTTGTGTGTTAAATTTCTAAGCATAATAATAATTATAAGTTAGTATAACAGGGAAACAAAATTACTTTAATAAAACCGTGCAGAACAGCTAAATTTTGAACATTCTCAAAATTTTACGAAACATGAACCAAACATAGATCTAGACCCAAGCATTCGTGTTATACATTTGCTAAGCGTTATAATAACTACAAGTCAGTATAAAACGAAAACAAACTTGCTTTAAGAAAACCATGCAAAAGAGCTAAATTTTGAACGTTCTTAGAATTCGAATACCCTGTCCCAAACGTTGGTCTACACCCAAGCATTTATGTGGTAAATTTGCTAAGTGTAATAATAACTACAAGTTAGTATAAAAGGGAACAAACTTATTTTAATAAAACCGTGCAAAACAGCTAAATTTTGAGCATTCTCAGAATTCGACGAAAATTGATCCAAACGTAGGTCTAGACCCAAGAATTGTGTGTTAAATTTCCTAAGTGTAATAATAACAACAAGTTAATATAAAAGGGAAATTAACTTGTTTTAATAAAACCATGTAAAACAGCTAACTTATGAACGTTCTCAGAATTCGACGAAACTTGACCCAATCGCAGGTCTAGAACCAAGCCTTTGTGTTGTAAATTTGCTAATCGTAATAATAACTACAAGTTAGTATAAAAGGAAAAAATAAACTTGATTTAATAAAACCATGCAAAACAACTAACTTTTGAACGTTCTTAGAATTCGACAAAACTTGACCCAATCGCAGGTCTAGACCCAAGCATTTGTGTTGTAAATTTGCTAATCGTAATAATACTACAAATTAGTATAAAAGGGAAACAAACTTGATTTAATAAAACCGTGCAAAACAGCTAAATTTTGAACGGTCTCAGAATTCGACGAAACTTGACCCAAACGTTGGTCTAGACCAAAGCATTTGTGTTGTAAATTTGCTAAGCGTAATAATAACTACAAGTTAGTATAAAAGGAAAATAAAATTGTTTTAATAAAACTGTTCAAAATAGCTAAATTTTGAGCATTCTCAGAATTCGACGAAACTTGACCCAAACGTAGGTCTAGATCCAAGAATTTGTGTGTTAAATTTCTAAGCATAATAATAATTATAAGTTAGTATAACAGGGAAACAAAATTACTTTAATAAAACCGTGCAGAACAGCTAAATTTTGAACATTCTCAAAATTTTACGAAACTTGAACCAAACATAGATCTAGACCCAAGCATTCGTGTTATACATTTGCTAAGCGTTATAATAACTACAAGTCAGTATAAAACGAAATCAAACTTGCTTTAATAAAACCATGCAAAACAGCTAAATTTTGAACGTTCTCAGAATTCGAATACCCTGTCCCAAACGTTGGTCTACACCCAAGCATTTGTGTGGTAAATTTGCTAAGTGTAATAATAACTACAAGTTAGTATAAAAGGGAACAAACTTGTTTTAATAAAACCGTGAAAAACAGCTAAATTTTGAGCATTCTCAGAATTCGATGAAAATTGATCCAAACGTAGGTCTAGACCCAAGAATTGTGTGTTAAATTTCCTAAGTGTAATAATAACAACAAGTTAATATAAAAGGGAAACAAACTTGTTTTAATAAAACCGTGTAAAACAGCTAACTTATGAACGTTCTCAGAATTCGTCGAAACTTGACCCAATCGCAGGTCTAGAACTAAGCCTTTGTGTTGTAAATTTGCTAATCGTAATAATACTACAAGTTAGTATAAAAGGGAAACAAACTTGATTTAATAAAACCGTGCAAAACAGCTAAATTTTGAACGGTCTCAGAATTCGACGAAACTTGACCCAAACGTTGGTCTAGACCAAAGCATTTGTGTTGTAAATTTGCTAAGCGTAATAATAACTACAAGTTAGTATAAAAGGGAAACAAAATTGTTTTAATAAAACTGTTCAAAATAGCTAAATTTTCAGCATTCTCAGAATTCGACGAAACTTGACGCAAACGTAGGTCTAGATCCAAGAATTTGTGTGTTAAATTTCTAAGCATAATAATAATTATAAGTTAGCATAACAGGGAAACAAAATTACTTTAATAAAACCGTGCAGAACAGCTAAATTTTGAACATTCTCAAAATTTTACGAAACATGAACCAAACATAGATCTAGACCCAAGCATTCGTGTTATACATTTGCTAAGCGTTATAATAACTACAAGTCAGTATAAAACGAAAACAAACTTGCTTTAAGAAAACCATGCAAAAGAGCTAAATTTTGAACGTTCTTAGAATTCGAATACCCTGTCCCAAACGTTGGTCTACACCCAAGCATTTGTGTGGTAAATTTGCTAAGTGTAATAATAACTACAAGTTAGTATAAAAGGGAACAAACTTGTTTTAATAAAACCGTGCAAAACAGCTAAATTTTGAGCATTCTCAGAATTCGACGAAAATTGATCCAAACGTAGGTCTAGACCCAAGAATTGTGTGTTAAATTTCCTAAGTGTAATAATAACAACAAGTTAATATAAAAGGGAAACAAACTTGTTTTAATAAAACCATGTAAAACAGCTAACTTATGAACGTTCTCAGAATTCGACGAAACTTGACCCAATCGCAGGTCTAGAACCAAGCCTTTGTGTTGTAAATTTGCTAATCGTAATAATAACTACAAGTTAGTATAAAAGGAAAAAATAAACTTGATTTAATAAAACCATGCAAAACAACTAACTTTTGAACGTTCTTAGAATTCGACAAAACTTGACCCAATCGCAGGTCTAGACCCAAGCATTTGTGTTGTAAATTTGCTAATCGTAATAATACTACAAGTTAGTATAAAAGGGAAACAAACTTGATTTAATAAAACCGTGCAAAACAGCTAAATTTTGAACGGTCTCAGAATTCGACGAAACTTGACCCAAACGTTGGTCTAGACCAAAGCATTTGTGTTGTAAATTTGCTAAGCGTAATAATAACTACAAGTTAGTATAAAAGGAAAACAAAATTGTTTTAGTAAAACTGTTCAAAATAGCTAAATTTTGAGCATTCTCAGAATTCGACGAAACTTGACGCAAACGTAGGTCTAGATCCAAGAATTTGTGTGTTAAATTTCTAAGCATAATAATAATTATAAGTTAGTATAACAGGGAAACAAAATTACTTTAATAAAACCGTGCAGAACAGCTAAATTTTGAACATTCTCAAAATTTTACGAAACATGAACCAAACATAGATCTAGACCCAAGCATTCGTGTTATACATTTGCTAAGCGTTATAATAACTACAAGTCAGTATAAAACGAAAACAAACTTGCTTTAAGAAAACCATGCAAAAGAGCTAAATTTTGAACGTTCTTAGAATTCGAATACCCTGTCCCAAACGTTGGTCTACACCCAAGCATTTGTGTGGTAAATTTGCTAAGTGTAATAATAACTACAAGTTAGTATAAAAGGGAACAAACTTGTTTTAATAAAACCGTGCAAAACAGCTAAATTTTGAGCATTCTCAGAATTCGACGAAAATTGATCCAAACGTAGGTCTAGACCCAAGAATTGTGTGTTAAATTTCCTAAGTGTAATAATAACAACAAGTTAATATAAAAGGGAAACAAACTTGTTTTAATAAAACCATGTAAAACAGCTAACTTATGAACGTTCTCAGAATTCGACGAAACTTGACCCAATCGCAGGTCTAGAACCAAGCCTTTGTGTTGTAAATTTGCTAATCGTAATAATAACTACAAGTTAGTATAAAAGGAAAAAATAAACTTGATTTAATAAAACCATGCAAAACAACTAACTTTTGAACGTTCTTAGAATTCGACAAAACTTGACCCAATCGCAGGTCTAGACCCAAGCATTTGTGTTGTAAATTTGCTAATCGTAATAATACTACAAGTTAGTATAAAAGGGAAACAAACTTGATTTAATAAAACCGTGCAAAACAGCTAAATTTTGAACGGTCTCAGAATTCGACGAAACTTGACCCAAACGTTGGTCTAGACCAAAGCATTTGTGTTGTAAATTTGCTAAGCGTAATAATAACTACAAGTTAGTATAAAAGGAAAACAAAATTGTTTTAGTAAAACTGTTCAAAATAGCTAAATTTTGAGCATTCTCAGAATTCGACGAAACTTGACGCAAACGTAGGTCTAGATCCAAGAATTTGTGTGTTAAATTTCTAAGCATAATAATAATTATAAGTTAGTATAACAGGGAAACAAAATTACTTTAATAAAACCGTGCAGAACAGCTAAATTTTGAACATTCTCAAAATTTTACGAAACATGAACCAAACATAGATCTAGACCCAAGCATTCGTGTTATACATTTGCTAAGCGTTATAATAACTACAAGTCAGTATAAAACGAAAACAAACTTGCTTTAAGAAAACCATGCAAAAGAGCTAAATTTTGAACGTTCTTAGAATTCGAATACCCTGTCCCAAACGTTGGTCTACACCCAAGCATTTATGTGGTAAATTTGCTAAGTGTAATAATAACTACAAGTTAGTATAAAAGGGAACAAACTTATTTTAATAAAACCGTGCAAAACAGCTAAATTTTGAGCATTCTCAGAATTCGACGAAAATTGATCCAAACGTAGGTCTAGACCCAAGAATTGTGTGTTAAATTTCCTAAGTGTAATAATAACAACAAGTTAATATAAAAGGGAAACAAACTTGTTTTAATAAAACCATGTAAAACAGCTAACTTATGAACGTTCTCAGAATTCGACGAAACTTGACCCAATCGCAGGTCTAGAACCAAGCCTTTGTGTTGTAAATTTGCTAATCGTAATAATAACTACAAGTTAGTATAAAAGGAAAAAATAAACTTGATTTAATAAAACCATGCAAAACAACTAACTTTTGAACGTTCTTAGAATTCGACAAAACTTGACCCAATCGCAGGTCTAGACCCAAGCATTTGTGTTGTAAATTTGCTAATCGTAATAATACTACAAATTAGTATAAAAGGGAAACAAACTTGATTTAATAAAACCGTGCAAAACAGCTAAATTTTGAACGGTCTCAGAATTCGACGAAACTTGACCCAAACGTTGGTCTAGACCAAAGCATTTGTGTTGTAAATTTGCTAAGCGTAATAATAACTACAAGTTAGTATAAAAGGAAAATAAAATTGTTTTAATAAAACTGTTCAAAATAGCTAAATTTTGAGCATTCTCAGAATTCGACGAAACTTGACCCAAACGTAGGTCTAGATCCAAGAATTTGTGTGTTAAATTTCTAAGCATAATAATAATTATAAGTTAGTATAACAGGGAAACAAAATTACTTTAATAAAACCGTGCAGAACAGCTAAATTTTGAACATTCTCAAAATTTTACGAAACTTGAACCAAACATAGATCTAGACCCAAGCATTCGTGTTATACATTTGCTAAGCGTTATAATAACTACAAGTCAGTATAAAACGAAATCAAACTTGCTTTAATAAAACCATGCAAAACAGCTAAATTTTGAACGTTCTCAGAATTCGAATACCCTGTCCCAAACGTTGGTCTACACCCAAGCATTTGTGTGGTAAATTTGCTAAGTGTAATAATAACTACAAGTTAGTATAAAAGGGAACAAACTTGTTTTAATAAAACCGTGAAAAACAGCTAAATTTTGAGCATTCTCAGAATTCGATGAAAATTGATCCAAACGTAGGTCTAGACCCAAGAATTGTGTGTTAAATTTCCTAAGTGTAATAATAACAACAAGTTAATATAAAAGGGAAACAAACTTGTTTTAATAAAACCGTGTAAAACAGCTAACTTATGAACGTTCTCAGAATTCGTCGAAACTTGACCCAATCGCAGGTCTAGAACTAAGCCTTTGTGTTGTAAATTTGCTAATCGTAATAATACTACAAGTTAGTATAAAAGGGAAACAAACTTGATTTAATAAAACCGTGCAAAACAGCTAAATTTTGAACGGTCTCAGAATTCGACGAAACTTGACCCAAACGTTGGTCTAGACCAAAGCATTTGTGTTGTAAATTTGCTAAGCGTAATAATAACTACAAGTTAGTATAAAAGGGAAACAAAATTGTTTTAATAAAACTGTTCAAAATAGCTAAATTTTCAGCATTCTCAGAATTCGACGAAACTTGACGCAAACGTAGGTCTAGATCCAAGAATTTGTGTGTTAAATTTCTAAGCATAATAATAATTATAAGTTAGCATAACAGGGAAACAAAATTACTTTAATAAAACCGTGCAGAACAGCTAAATTTTGAACATTCTCAAAATTTTACGAAACATGAACCAAACATAGATCTAGACCCAAGCATTCGTGTTATACATTTGCTAAGCGTTATAATAACTACAAGTCAGTATAAAACGAAAACAAACTTGCTTTAAGAAAACCATGCAAAAGAGCTAAATTTTGAACGTTCTTAGAATTCGAATACCCTGTCCCAAACGTTGGTCTACACCCAAGCATTTGTATGGTAAATTTGCTAAGTGTAATAATAACTACAAGTTAGTATAAAAGGGAACAAACTTGTTTTAATAAAACCGTGCAAAACAGCTAAATTTTGAGCATTCTCAGAATTCGACGAAAATTGATCCAAACGTAGGTCTAGACCCAAGAATTGTGTGTTAAATTTCCTAAGTGTAATAATAACAACAAGTTAATATAAAAGGGAAACAAACTTGTTTTAATAAAACCGTGTAAAACAGCTAACTTATGAACGTTTTCTCAGAATTCGACGAAACTTGACCCAATCGCAGGTCTAGAACCAAGCCTTTGTGTTGTAAATTTGCTAATCGTAATAATAACTACAAGTTAGTATAAAAGGAAAATAAACTTGATTTAATAAAACCATGCAAAACAACTAACTTTTGAACGTTCTTAGAATTCGACAAAACTTGACCCAATCGCAGGTCTAGACCCAAGCATTTGTGTTGGAAATTTGCTAATCGTAATAATACTACAAGTTAGTATAAAAGGGAAACAAACTTGATTTAATAAAACCGTGCAAAACAGCTAAATTTTGAACGGTCTCAGAATTCGACGAAACTGACCCAAACGTTGGTCTAGACCAAAGCATTTGTGTTGTAAATTTGCTAAGCGTAATAATAACTACAAGTTAGTATAAAAGGAAAACAAAATTGTTTTAATAAAACTGTTCAAAATAGCTAAATTTTGAGCATTCTCAGAATTCGACGAAACTTGACCCAAACGTAGGTCTAGATCCAAGAATTTGTGTGTTAAATTTCTAAGCATAATAATAATTATAAGTTAGTATAACAGGGAAACAAAATTACTTTAATAAAACCGTGCAGAACAGCTAAATTTTGAACATTCTCAAAATTTTACGAAACTTGAACCAAACATAGATCTAGACCCAAGCATTCGTGTTATACATTTGCTAAGCGTTATAATAACTACAAGTCAGTATAAAACGAAATCAAACTTGCTTTAATAAAACCATGCAAAACAGCTAAATTTTGAACGTTCTCAGAATTCGAATACCCTGTCCCAAACGTTGGTCTACACCCAAGCATTTGTGTGGTAAATTTGCTAAGTGTAATAATAACTACAAGTTAGTATAAAAGGGAACAAACTTGTTTTAATAAAACCGTGCAAAACAGCTAAATTTTGAACATTCTCAGAATTCGACGAAAATTGATCCAAACGTAGGTCTAGACCCAAGAATTGTGTGTTAAATTTCCTAAGTGTAATAATAACAACAAGTTAATATAAAAGGGAAACAAACTTGTTTTAATAAAACCGTGTAAAACAGCTAACTTATGAACGTTTTCTCAGAATTCGACGAAACTTGACCCAATCGCAGGTCTAGAACCAAGCCTTTGTGTTGTAAATTTGCTAATCGTAATAATAACTACAAGTTAGTATAAAAGGAAAATAAACTTGATTTAATAAAACCATGCAAAACAACAAACTTTTGAACGTTCTTCGAATTCGACAAAACTTGACCCAATCGCAGGTCTAGACCCAAGCATTTGTGTTGTAAATTTGCTAATCGTAATAATACTACAAGTTAGTATAAAAGGGAAACAAACTTGATTTAATAAAACCGTGCAAAACAGCTAAATTTTGAACGGTCTCAGAATTCGACGAAACTGACCCAAACGTTGGTCTAGACCAAAGTATTTGTGTTGTAAATTTGCTAAGCGTAATAATAACTACAAGTTAGTATAAAAGGAAAACAAAATTGTTTTAATAAAACTGTTCAAAATAGCTAAATTTTCAGCATTCTCAGAATTCGACGAAACTTGACCCAAACGTAGGTCTAGATCCAAGAATTTGTGTGTTAAATTTCTAAGCATAATAATAATTATAAGTTAGTATAACAGGGAAACAAAATTACTTTAATAAAACCGTGCAGAACAGCTAAATTTTGAACATTCTGAAAATTTTACGAAACTTGAACCAAACATAGATCTAGACCCAAGCATTCGTGTTATACATTTGCTAAGCGTTATAATAACTACAAGTCAGTATAAAACGAAATCAAACTTGCTTTAATAAAACCATGCAAAACAGCTAAATTTTGAACGTTCTTAGAATTCGAATACCCTGTCCCAAACGTTGGTCTACACCCAAGCATTTGTGTGGTAAATTTGCTAAGTGTAATAATAACTACAAGTTAGTATAAAAGGGAACAAACTTGTTTTAATAAAACCGTGAAAAACAGCTAAATTTTGAGCATTCTCAGAATTCGACGAAAATTGATCCAAACGTAGGTCTAGACCCAAGAATTGTGTGTTAAATTTCCTATGTGTAATAATAACAACATGTTAATATAAAAGGGAAACAAACTTGTTTTAATAAAACCGTGTAAAACAGCTAACTTATGAACGTTCTCAGAATTCGTCGAAACTTGACCCAATCGCAGGTCTAGAACTAAGCCTTTGTGTTGTAAATTTGCTAATCGTAATAATACTACAAGTTAGTATAAAAGGGAAACAAACTTGATTTAATAAAACCGTGCAAAACAGCTAAATTTTGAACGGTCTCAGAATTCGACGAAACTTGACCCAAACGTTGGTCTAGACCAAAGCATTTGTGTTGTAAATTTGCTAAGCGTAATAATAACTACAAGTTAGTATAAAAGGGAAACAAAATTGTTTTAATAAAACTGTTCAAAATAGCTAAATTTTCAGCATTCTTAGAATTCGACGAAACTTGACGCAAACGTAGGTCTAGATCCAAGAATTTGTGTGTTAAATTTCTAAGCATAATAATAATTATAAGTTAGTATAACAGGGAAACAAAATTACTTTAATAAAACCGTGCAGAACAGCTAAATTTTGAACATTCTCAAAATTTTACGAAACATGAACCAAACATAGATCTAGACCCAAGCATTCGTGTTATACATTTGCTAAGCGTTATAATAACTACAAGTCAGTATAAAACGAAAACAAACTTGCTTTAAGAAAACCATGCAAAAGAGCTAAATTTTGAACGTTCTTAGAATTCGAATACCCTGTCCCAAACGTTGGTCTACACCCAAGCATTTGTATGGTAAATTTGCTAAGTGTAATAATAACTACAAGTTAGTATAAAAGGGAACAAACTTGTTTTAATAAAACCGTGCAAAACAGCTAAATTTTGAGCATTCTCAGAATTCGACGAAAATTGATCCAAACGTAGGTCTAGACCCAAGAATTGTGTGTTAAATTTCCTAAGTGTAATAATAACAACAAGTTAATATAAAAGGGAAACAAACTTGTTTTAATAAAACCGTGTAAAACAGCTAACTTATGAACGTTTTCTCAGAATTCGACGAAACTTGACCCAATCGCAGGTCTAGAACCAAGCCTTTGTGTTGTAAATTTGCTAATCGTAATAATAACTACAAGTTAGTATAAAAGGAAAATAAACTTGATTTAATAAAACCATGCAAAACAACTAACTTTTGAACGTTCTTAGAATTCGACAAAACTTGACCCAATCGCAGGTCTAGACCCAAGCATTTGTGTTGTAAATTTGCTAATCGTAATAATACTACAAGTTAGTATAAAAGGGAAACAAACTTGATTTAATAAAACCGTGCAAAACAGCTAAATTTTGAACGGTCTCAGAATTCGACGAAACTGACCCAAACGTTGGTCTAGACCAAAGCATTTGTGTTGTAAATTTGCTAAGCGTAATAATAACTACAAGTTAGTATAAAAGGAAAACAAAATTGTTTTAATAAAACTGTTCAAAATAGCTAAATTTTGAGCATTCTCAGAATTCGACGAAACTTGACCCAAACGTAGGTCTAGATCCAAGAATTTGTGTGTTAAATTTCTAAGCATAATAATAATTATAAGTTAGTATAACAGGGAAACAAAATTACTTTAATAAAACCGTGCAGAACAGCTAAATTTTGAACATTCTCAAAATTTTACGAAACTTGAACCAAACATAGATCTAGACCCAAGCATTCGTGTTATACATTTGCTAAGCGTTATAATAACTACAAGTCAGTATAAAACGAAATCAAACTTGCTTTAATAAAACCATGCAAAACAGCTAAATTTTGAACGTTCTTAGAATTCGAATACCCTGTCCCAAACGTTGGTCTACACCCAAGCATTTGTGTGGTAAATTTGCTAAGTGTAATAATAACTACAAGTTAGTATAAAAGGGAACAAACTTGTTTTAATAAAACCGTGCAAAACAGCTAAATTTTGAACATTCTCAGAATTCGACGAAAATTGATCCAAACGTAGGTCTAGACCCAAGAATTGTGTGTTAAATTTCCTAAGTGTAATAATAACAACAAGTTAATATAAAAGGGAAACAAACTTGTTTTAATAAAACCGTGTAAAACAGCTAACTTATGAACGTTTTCTCAGAATTCGACGAAACTTGACCCAATCGCAGGTCTAGAACCAAGCCTTTGTGTTGTAAATTTGCTAATCGTAATAATAACTACAAGTTAGTATAAAAGGAAAATAAACTTGATTTAATAAAACCATGCAAAACAACAAACTTTTGAACGTTCTTCGAATTCGACAAAACTTGACCCAATCGCAGGTCTAGACCCAAGCATTTGTGTTGTAAATTTGCTAATCGTAATAATACTACAAGTTAGTATAAAAGGGAAACAAACTTGATTTAATAAAACCGTGCAAAACAGCTAAATTTTGAACGGTCTCAGAATTCGACGAAACTGACCCAAACGTTGGTCTAGACCAAAGTATTTGTGTTGTAAATTTGCTAAGCGTAATAATAACTACAAGTTAGTATAAAAGGAAAACAAAATTGTTTTTATAAAACTGTTCAAAATAGCTAAATTTTCAGCATTCTCAGAATTCGACGAAACTTGACCCAAACGTAGGTCTAGATCCAAGAATTTGTGTGTTAAATTTCTAAGCATAATAATAATTATAAGTTAGTATAACAGGGAAACAAAATTACTTTAATAAAACCGTGCAGAACAGCTAAATTTTGAACATTCTGAAAATTTTACGAAACTTGAACCAAACATAGATCTAGACCCAAGCATTCGTGTTATACATTTGCTAAGCGTTATAATAACTACAAGTCAGTATAAAACGAAATCAAACTTGCTTTAATAAAACCATGCAAAACAGCTAAATTTTGAACGTTCTTAGAATTCGAATACCCTGTCCCAAACGTTGGTCTACACCCAAGCATTTGTGTGGTAAATTTGCTAAGTGTAATAATAACTACAAGTTAGTATAAAAGGGAACAAACTTGTTTTAATAAAACCGTGAAAAACAGCTAAATTTTGAGCATTCTCAGAATTCGACGAAAATTGATCCAAACGTAGGTCTAGACCCAAGAATTGTGTGTTAAATTTCCTATGTGTAATAATAACAACATGTTAATATAAAAGGGAAACAAACTTGTTTTAATAAAACCGTGTAAAACAGCTAACTTATGAACGTTCTCAGAATTCGTCGAAACTTGACCCAATCGCAGGTCTAGAACTAAGCCTTTGTGTTGTAAATTTGCTAATCGTAATAATACTACAAGTTAGTATAAAAGGGAAACAAACTTGATTTAATAAAACCGTGCAAAACAGCTAAATTTTGAACGGTCTCAGAATTCGACGAAACTTGACCCAAACGTTGGTCTAGACCAAAGCATTTGTGTTGTAAATTTGCTAAGCGTAATAATAACTACAAGTTAGTATAAAAGGGAAACAAAATTGTTTTAATAAAACTGTTCAAAATAGCTAAATTTTCAGCATTCTTAGAATTCGACGAAACTTGACGCAAACGTAGGTCTAGATCCAAGAATTTGTGTGTTAAATTTCTAAGCATAATAATAATTATAAGTTAGTATAACAGGGAAACAAAATTACTTTAATAAAACCGTGCAGAACAGCTAAATTTTGAACATTCTCAAAATTTTACGAAACATGAACCAAACATAGATCTAGACCCAAGCATTCGTGTTATACATTTGCTAAGCGTTATAATAACTACAAGTCAGTATAAAACGAAAACAAACTTGCTTTAAGAAAACCATGCAAAAGAGCTAAATTTTGAACGTTCTTAGAATTCGAATACCCTGTCCCAAACGTTGGTCTACACCCAAGCATTTGTATGGTAAATTTGCTAAGTGTAATAATAACTACAAGTTAGTATAAAAGGGAACAAACTTGTTTTAATAAAACCGTGCAAAACAGCTAAATTTTGAGCATTCTCAGAATTCGACGAAAATTGATCCAAACGTAGGTCTAGACCCAAGAATTGTGTGTTAAATTTCCTAAGTGTAATAATAACAACAAGTTAATATAAAAGGGAAACAAACTTGTTTTAATAAAACCGTGTAAAACAGCTAACTTATGAACGTTTTCTCAGAATTCGACGAAACTTGACCCAATCGCAGGTCTAGAACCAAGCCTTTGTGTTGTAAATTTGCTAATCGTAATAATAACTACAAGTTAGTATAAAAGGAAAATAAACTTGATTTAATAAAACCATGCAAAACAACTAACTTTTGAACGTTCTTAGAATTCGACAAAACTTGACCCAATCGCAGGTCTAGACCCAAGCATTTGTGTTGTAAATTTGCTAATCGTAATAATACTACAAGTTAGTATAAAAGGGAAACAAACTTGATTTAATAAAACCGTGCAAAACAGCTAAATTTTGAACGGTCTCAGAATTCGACGAAACTGACCCAAACGTTGGTCTAGACCAAAGCATTTGTGTTGTAAATTTGCTAAGCGTAATAATAACTACAAGTTAGTATAAAAGGAAAACAAAATTGTTTTAATAAAACTGTTCAAAATAGCTAAATTTTGAGCATTCTCAGAATTCGACGAAACTTGACCCAAACGTAGGTCTAGATCCAAGAATTTGTGTGTTAAATTTCTAAGCATAATAATAATTATAAGTTAGTATAACAGGGAAACAAAATTACTTTAATAAAACCGTGCAGAACAGCTAAATTTTGAACATTCTCAAAATTTTACGAAACTTGAACCAAACATAGATCTAGACCCAAGCATTCGTGTTATACATTTGCTAAGCGTTATAATAACTACAAGTCAGTATAAAACGAAATCAAACTTGCTTTAATAAAACCATGCAAAACAGCTAAATTTTGAACGTTCTCAGAATTCGAATACCCTGTCCCAAACGTTGGTCTACACCCAAGCATTTGTGTGGTAAATTTGCTAAGTGTAATAATAACTACAAGTTAGTATAAAAGTGAACAAACTTGTTTTAATAAAACCGTGCAAAACAGCTAAATTTTGAACATTCTCAGAATTCGACGAAAATTGATCCAAACGTAGGTCTAGACCCAAGAATTGTGTGTTAAATTTCCTAAGTGTAATAATAACAACAAGTTAATATAAAAGGGAAACAAACTTGTTTTAATAAAACCGTGTAAAACAGCTAACTTATGAACGTTTTCTCAGAATTCGACGAAACTTGACCCAATCGCAGGTCTAGAACCAAGCCTTTGTGTTGTAAATTTGCTAATCGTAATAATAACTACAAGTTAGTATAAAAGGAAAATAAACTTGATTTAATAAAACCATGCAAAACAACAAACTTTTGAACGTTCTTCGAATTCGACAAAACTTGACCCAATCGCAGGTCTAGACCCAAGCATTTGTGTTGTAAATTTGCTAATCGTAATAATACTACAAGTTAGTATAAAAGGGAAACAAACTTGATTTAATAAAACCGTGCAAAACAGCTAAATTTTGAACGGTCTCAGAATTCGACGAAACTGACCCAAACGTTGGTCTAGACCAAAGTATTTGTGTTGTAAATTTGCTAAGCGTAATAATAACTACAAGTTAGTATAAAAGGAAAACAAAATTGTTTTAATAAAACTGTTCAAAATAGCTAAATTTTCAGCATTCTCAGAATTCGACGAAACTTGACCCAAACGTAGGTCTAGATCCAAGAATTTGTGTGTTAAATTTCTAAGCATAATAATAATTATAAGTTAGTATAACAGGGAAACAAAATTACTTTAATAAAACCGTGCAGAACAGCTAAATTTTGAACATTCTCAAAATTTTACGAAACTTGAACCAAACATAGATCTAGACCCAAGCATTCGTGTTATACATTTGCTAAGCGTTATAATAACTACAAGTCAGTATAAAACGAAATCAAACTTGCTTTAATAAAACCATGCAAAACAGCTAAATTTTGAACGTTCTCAGAATTCGAATACCCTGTCCCAAACGTTGGTCTACACCCAAGCATTTGTGTGGTAAATTTGCTAAGTGTAATAATAACTACAAGTTAGTATAAAAGGGAACAAACTTGTTTTAATAAAACCGTGAAAAACAGCTAAATTTTGAGCATTCTCAGAATTCGACGAAAATTGATCCAAACGTAGGTCTAGACCCAAGAATTGTGTGTTAAATTTCCTATGTGTAATAATAACAACATGTTAATATAAAAGGGAAACAAACTTGTTTTAATAAAACCGTGTAAAACAGCTAACTTATGAACGTTCTCAGAATTCGTCGAAACTTGACCCAATCGCAGGTCTAGAACTAAGCCTTTGTGTTGTAAATTTGCTAATCGTAATAATACTACAAGTTAGTATAAAAGGGAAACAAACTTGATTTAATAAAACCGTGCAAAACAGCTAAATTTTGAACGGTCTCAGAATTCGACGAAACTTGACCCAAACGTTGGTCTAGACCAAAGCATTTGTGTTGTAAATTTGCTAAGCGTAATAATAACTACAAGTTAGTATAAAAGGGAAACAAAATTGTTTTAATAAAACTGTTCAAAATAGCTAAATTTTCAGCATTCTTAGAATTCGACGAAACTTGACGCAAACGTAGGTCTAGATCCAAGAATTTGTGTGTTAAATTTCTAAGCATAATAATAATTATAAGTTAGTATAACAGGGAAACAAAATTACTTTAATAAAACCGTGCAGAACAGCTAAATTTTGAACATTCTCAAAATTTTACGAAACATGAACCAAACATAGATCTAGACCCAAGCATTCGTGTTATACATTTGCTAAGCGTTATAATAACTACAAGTCAGTATAAAACGAAAACAAACTTGCTTTAAGAAAACCATGCAAAAGAGCTAAATTTTGAACGTTCTTAGAATTCGAATACCCTGTCCCAAACGTTGGTCTACACCCAAGCATTTGTATGGTAAATTTGCTAAGTGTAATAATAACTACAAGTTAGTATAAAAGGGAACAAACTTGTTTTAATAAAACCGTGCAAAACAGCTAAATTTTGAGCATTCTCAGAATTCGACGAAAATTGATCCAAACGTAGGTCTAGACCCAAGAATTGTGTGTTAAATTTCCTAAGTGTAATAATAACAACAAGTTAATATAAAAGGGAAACAAACTTGTTTTAATAAAACCGTGTAAAACAGCTAACTTATGAACGTTTTCTCAGAATTCGACGAAACTTGACCCAATCGCAGGTCTAGAACCAAGCCTTTGTGTTGTAAATTTGCTAATCGTAATAATAACTACAAGTTAGTATAAAAGGAAAATAAACTTGATTTAATAAAACCATGCAAAACAACTAACTTTTGAACGTTCTTAGAATTCGACAAAACTTGACCCAATCGCAGGTCTAGACCCAAGCATTTGTGTTGTAAATTTGCTAATCGTAATAATACTACAAGTTAGTATAAAAGGGAAACAAACTTGATTTAATAAAACCGTGCAAAACAGCTAAATTTTGAACGGTCTCAGAATTCGACGAAACTGACCCAAACGTTGGTCTAGACCAAAGCATTTGTGTTGTAAATTTGCTAAGCGTAATAATAACTACAAGTTAGTATAAAAGGAAAACAAAATTGTTTTAATAAAACTGTTCAAAATAGCTAAATTTTGAGCATTCTCAGAATTCGACGAAACTTGACCCAAACGTAGGTCTAGATCCAAGAATTTGTGTGTTAAATTTCTAAGCATAATAATAATTATAAGTTAGTATAACAGGGAAACAAAATTACTTTAATAAAACCGTGCAGAACAGCTAAATTTTGAACATTCTCAAAATTTTACGAAACTTGAACCAAACATAGATCTAGACCCAAGCATTCGTGTTATACATTTGCTAAGCGTTATAATAACTACAAGTCAGTATAAAACGAAATCAAACTTGCTTTAATAAAACCATGCAAAACAGCTAAATTTTGAACGTTCTCAGAATTCGAATACCCTGTCCCAAACGTTGGTCTACACCCAAGCATTTGTGTGGTAAATTTGCCAAGTGTAATAATAACTACAAGTTAGTATAAAAGGGAACAAACTTGTTTTAATAAAACCGTGCAAAACAGCTAAATTTTGAGCATTCTCAGAATTCGACGAAAATTGATCCAAACGTAGGTCTAGACCCAAGAATTGTGTGTTAAATTTCCTAAGTGTAATAATAACAACAAGTTAATATAAAAGGGAAACAAACTTGTTTTTTAATAAAACCGTGTAAAACAGCTAACTTATGAACGTTCTCAGAATTCGTCGAAACTTGACCCAATCGCAGGTCTAGAACTAAGCCTTTGTGTTGTAAATTTGCTAATCGTAATAATACTACAAGTTAGTATAAAAGGGAAACAAACTTGATTTAATAAAACCGTGCAAAACAGCTAAATTTTGAACGGTCTCAGAATTCGACGAAACTTGACCCAAACGTTGGTCTAGACCAAAGCATTTGTGTTGTAAATTTGCTAAGCGTAATAATAACTACAAGTTAGTATAAAAGGGAAACAAAATTGTTTTAATAAAACTGTTCAAAATAGCTAAATTTTGAGCATTCTCAGAATTCGACGAAACTTGACCCAAACGTAGGTCTATATCCAAGAATTTGTGTGTTAAATTTCTAAGCATAATAATAATTATAAGTTAGTATAACAGGGAAACAAAATTACTTTAATAAAACCGTGCAGAACAGCTAAATTTTGAACATTCTCAAAATTTTTCGAAACTTGAACCAAACATAGATCTAGTCCCAAGCATTCGTGTTATACATTTGCTAAGCGTTATAATAACTACAAGTCAGTATAAAACGAAATCAAACTTGCTTTAATAAAACCATGCAAAACAGCTAATTGAACGTTCTCAGAATTCGAATACCCTGTCCCAAACGTTGGTCTACACCCAAGCATTTGTGTGGTAAATTTGCTAAGTGTAATAATAACTACAAGTTAGTATAAAAGTGAACAAACTTGTTTTAATAAAACCGTGCAAAACAGCTAAATTTTGAGCATTCTCAGAATTCGACGAAAATTGATCCAAAAGTAGGTCTAGACCCAAGATTTGTGTGTTAAATTTCCTAAGTGTAATAATAACAACAAGTTAATATAAAAGGGAAACAAACTTGTTTTAATAAAACCGTGTAAAACCGCTAACTTATGAACGTTCTCAGAATTCGATGAAACTTGACCCAATCGCAGGTCTAGAACCAAGCCTTTGTGTTGTAAATTTGCTAATCGTAATAATAACTACAAGTTAGTATAAAAGGAAAATAAACTTGATTTAATAAAACCATGCAAAACAACTAACTTTTGAACGTTCTTAGAATTCGCCAAAACTTGACCCAATCGCAGGTCTAGACCCAAGCATTTGTGTTGTAAATTTGCTAATCGTAATAATACTACAAGTTAGTATAAAAGGGAAACAAACTTGATTTAATAAAACCGTGCAAAACAGCTAAATTTTGAACGGTCTCAGAATTCGACGAAACTTGACCCAAACGTTGGTCTAGACCAAAGCATTTGTGTTGTAAATTTGCTAAGCGTAATAATAACTACAAGTTAGTATAAAAGGGAAACAAAATTGTTTTAATAAAACTGTTCAAAATAGCTAAATTTTGAGCATTCTCAGAATTCGACGAAACTTGACCCAAACGTAGGTCTAGATCCAAGAATTTGTGTGTTAAATTTCTAAGCATAATAATATTTATAAGTTAGTATAACAGGGAAACAAAATTACTTTAATAAAACCGTGCAGAACAGCTAAATTTTGAACATTCTCAAAATTTTACGAAACTTGTACCAAACATAGATCTAGACCCAAGCATTCGTGTTATACATTTGCGAAGCGTTATAATAACTACAAGTCAGTATAAAACGAAAACAAACTTGCTTTAATAAAACCATGCAAAACAGCTAAATTTTGAACGTTCTCAGAATTCGAATACCCTGTCCCAAACGTTGGTCTACACCCAAGCATTTGTGTGGTAAATTTGCTAAGTGTAATAATAACTACAAGTTAGTATAAAAGGGAACAAACTTGTTTTAATAAAACCGTGCAAAACAGCTAAATTTTGAGCATTCTCAGAATTCGACGAAAATTGATCCAAACGTAGGTCTAGACCCAAGAATTGTGTGTTAAATTTCCTAAGTGTAATAATAACAACAAGTTAATATAAAAGGGAAACAAACTTGTTTTTTAATAAAACCGTGTAAAACAGCTAATTTAAGAACGTTCTCAGAATTCGTCGAAACTTGACCCAATCGCAGGTCTAGAACTAAGCCTTTGTGTTGTAAATTTGCTAATCGTAATAATACTACAAGTTAGTATAAAAGGGAAACAAACTTGATTTAATAAAACCGTGCAAAACAGCTAAATTTTGAACGGTCTCAGAATTCGACGAAACTTGACCCAAACGTTGGTCTAGACCAAAGCATTTGTGTTGTAAATTTGCTAAGCGTAATAATAACTACAAGTTAGTATAAAAGGGAAACAAAATTGTTTTAATAAAACTGTTCAAAATAGCTAAATTTTGAGCATTCTCAGAATTCGACGAAACTTGACCCAAACGTAGGTCTATATCCAAGAATTTGTGTGTTAAATTTCTAAGCATAATAATAATTATAAGTTAGTATAACAGGGAAACAAAATTACTTTAATAAAACCGTGCAGAACAGCTAAATTTTGAACATTCTCAAAATTTTACGAAACTTGAACCAAACATAGATCTAGTCCCAAGCATTCGTGTTATACATTTGCTAAGCGTTATAATAACTACAAGTCAGTATAAAACGAAATCAAACTTGCTTTAATAAAACCATGCAAAACAGCTAATTGAACGTTCTCAGAATTCGAATACCCTGTCCCAAACGTTGGTCTACACCCAAGCATTTGTGTGGTAAATTTGCTAAGTGTAATAATAACTACAAGTTAGTATAAAAGTGAACAAACTTGTTTTAATAAAACCGTGCAAAACAGCTAAATTTTGAGCATTCTCAGAATTCGACGAAAATTGATCCAAAAGTAGGTCTAGACCCAAGATTTGTGTGTTAAATTTCCTAAGTGTAATAATAACAACAAGTTAATATAAAAGGGAAACAAACTTGTTTTAATAAAACCGTGTAAAACAGCTAACTTATGAACGTTCTCAGAATTCGATGAAACTTGACCCAATCGCAGGTCTAGAACCAAGCCTTTGTGTTGTAAATTTGCTAATCGTAATAATAACTACAAGTTAGTATAAAAGGAAAATAAACTTGATTTAATAAAACCATGCAAAACAACTAACTTTTGAACGTTCTTAGAATTCGCCAAAACTTGACCCAATCGCAGGTCTAGACCCAAGCATTTGTGTTGTAAATTTGCTAATCGTAATAATACTACAAGTTAGTATAAAAGGGAAACAAACTTGATTTAATAAAACCGTGCAAAACAGCTAAATTTTGAACGGTCTCAGAATTCGACGAAACTTGACCCAAACGTTGGTCTAGACCAAAGCATTTGTGTTGTAAATTTGCTAAGCGTAATAATAACTACAAGTTAGTATAAAAGGGAAACAAAATTGTTTTAATAAAACTGTTCAAAATAGCTAAATTTTGAGCATTCTCAGAATTCGACGAAACTTGACCCAAACGTAGGTCTAGATCCAAGAATTTGTGTGTTAAATTTCTAAGCATAATAATATTTATAAGTTAGTATAACAGGGAAACAAAATTACTTTAACAAAACCGTGCAGAACAGCTAAATTTTGAACATTCTCAAAATTTTACGAAACTTGTACCAAACATAGATCTAGACCCAAGCATTCGTGTTATACATTTGCGAAGCGTTATAATAACTACAAGTCAGTATAAAACGAAAACAAACTTGCTTTAATAAAACCATGCAAAACAGCTAAATTTTGAACGTTCTCAGAATTCGAATACCCTGTCCCAAACGTTGGTCTACACCCAAGCATTTGTGTGGTAAATTTGCTAAGTGTAATAATAACTACAAGTTAGTATAAAAGGGAACAAACTTGTTTTAATAAAACCGTGCAAAACAGCTAAATTTTGAGCATTCTCAGAATTCGACGAAAATTGATCCAAACGTAGGTCTAGACCCAAGAATTGTGTGTTAAATTTCCTAAGTGTAATAATAACAACAAGTTAATATAAAAGGGAAACAAACTTGTTTTTTAATAAAACCGTGTAAAACAGCTAACTTATGAACGTTCTCAGAATTCGTCGAAACTTGACCCAATCGCAGGTCTAGAACTAAGCCTTTGTGTTGTAAATTTGCTAATCGTAATAATACTACAAGTTAGTATAAAAGGGAAACAAACTTGATTTAATAAAACCGTGCAAAACAGCTAAATTTTGAACGGTCTCAGAATTCGACGAAACTTGACCCAAACGTTGGTCTAGACCAAAGCATTTGTGTTGTAAATTTGCTAAGCGTAATAATAACTACAAGTTAGTATAAAAGGGAAACAAAATTGTTTTAATAAAACTGTTCAAAATAGCTAAATTTTGAGCATTCTCAGAATTCGACGAAACTTGACCCAAACGTAGGTCTAGATCCAAGAATTTGTGTGTTAAATTTCTAAGCATAATAATATTTATAAGTTAGTATAACAGGGAAACAAAATTACTTTAATAAAACCGTGCAGAACAGCTAAATTTTGAACATTCTCAAAATTTTACGAAACTTGTACCAAACATAGATCTAGACCCAAGCATTCGTGTTATACATTTGCGAAGCGTTATAATAACTACAAGTCAGTATAAAACGAAAACAAACTTGCTTTAATAAAACCATGCAAAACAGCTAAATTTTGAACGTTCTCAGAATTCGAATACCCTGTCCCAAACGTTGGTCTACACCCAAGCATTTGTGTGGTAAATTTGCTAAGTGTAATAATAACTACAAGTTAGTATAAAAGGGAACAAACTTGTTTTAATAAAACCGTGCAAAACAGCTAAATTTTGAGCATTCTCAGAATTCGACGAAAATTGATCCAAACGTAGGTCTAGACCCAAGAATTGTGTGTTAAATTTCCTAAGTGTAATAATAACAACAAGTTAATATAAAAGGGAAACAAACTTGATTTAATAAAACCGTGTAAAACAGCTAACTTATGAACGTTCTCAGAATTCGACGAAACTTGACCCAATCGCAGGTCTAGAACCAAGCCTTTGTGTTGTAAATTTGCTAATCGTAATAATAACTACAAGTTAGTATAAAAGGAAAACAAACTTGTTTTAATAAAACCATGCAAAACAACTAACTTTTGAACGTTCTTAGAATTCGACGAAACTTGACCCAATCGCAGGTCTAGACCCAAGCATTTGTGTTGTAAATTTGCTAATCGTAATAATAACTACAAGTTAGTATAAAAGGAAAACAAACTTGTTTTAATAAACCCGTGCAAACCAGCTAAATTTTGAACGGTCTTAGAATTCGACGAAACTTGACCCAAAAGTTGGTCTAGACCAAAGCATTTTGTGTTGTAAATTTGCTAAGCGTAATAATAACTACAAGTTAGTATAAAAGGGAAACAAACTTGTTTTAATAAAACCGTGCAAAACAGCTAAATTTTGAACGGTCTCAGAATTCGACGAAACTTGACCCAAACGTTGGTCTAGACCAAAGCATTTGTGTTGTAAATTTGCTAATCGCAATAATAACTACAAGTTAGTATAAAAGGAAAACAAACTTGTTTTAATAAAACCATGCAAAACAACTTACTTTTGAACGTTCTTAGAATTCGATGAAACTTGACCCAATCGAAGGGTCTAGACCCAAGCATTTGTGTTGTAAATTTGCTAATTGTAATAATAACTACAAGTTTGTATAAAAGGAAAACAAACATGTTTTAATAAACCCGTGCAAACCAGCTAAATTTTGAACGATCTCAGAATTCGACGAAACTTGATCCAAACGTTGGTCTAGACCAAAGCATTTGTGTTGTAAATTTGCTAAGCGTAATATTAACTACAAGTTAGTATAAAAGCGAAACAAACTTGTTTTAATAAAATCGTGCAAAACAGCTAAATTTTGAACGTTCTCAGAATTCGAATAGCCTGTCCCAAACGTTGGTCTACACCCAAGCATTTGTGTGGTAAATTTGCTAAGTGTAATAATAACTACAAGTTAGTATAAAAGGGAACAAACTTGTTTTAATAAAACCGTGCAAAACAGCTAAATTTTGAGCATTCTCAGAATTCGACGAAAATTGATCCAAACGTAGGTCTAGACCCAAGAATCGTGTGTTAAATTTCCTAAGTGTAATCATAACAACAAGTTAATATAAAAGGGAAACAAACTTGTTTTAATAAAACCGTGTAAAACAACTAACTTATGAACGTTCTCAGAATTCGACGAAACTTGACCCAATCGCAGGTCTAGAACCAAGCCTTTGTGTTGTAAATTTGCTAATCGTAATAATAACTACAAGTTAGTATAAAAGGAAAACAAACTTGTTTTAATAAAACCATGCAAAACAACTAACTTTTGAACGTTTTTAGAATTCGACGAAACTTGACCCAATCGCAGGTCTAGACCCAAGCATTTGTGTTGTAAATTTGCTAATCGTAATAATAACTACAAGTTAGTATAAAAGGAAAACAAACTTGTTTTAATAAACCCGTGCAAACCAGCTAAATTTTGAACGGTCTCAGAATTCGACGAAACTTGACCCAAACGTTGGTCTAGACCAAAGCATTTGTGTTGTAAATTTGCTAAGCGTAATAATAACTACAAGTTAGTATAAAAGCGAAACAAACTTGTTTTAATAAAACCGTGCAAAACAGCTAAATTTTGAACGTTCTCAGAATTCGACGAAACCTATCTCAAACATTGGTCAAGACACAAGCATTTGTGTGGTAAATTTTCTAAGCGTAATAATAACTACAAGTTAGTGTAAAAGGGAAACAAACTTGTTTTAATAATACCGAGGAAAACAGCTAATATTTGAACGTTCTCAGAATTCAACGAAACTTGACCCAATCCCAGGTCTAGACCCAAGAATTTTTATTGGAAAATTGCCAAGCGTAATAAGAACTATAAGTTAGTATAAAAAGGAAAAAAACTTATTTGAATAAAACCGTCCAAAACAGCTAACTTTTGAACGTTCTCAAAATTCGACGAAACTTGACCCAATCGTAGGTCTAGACCCTAGAATATCTGTGGTAAATTTTCTAAGCGTAATAATAACTACAAGTTAGTATAAAAGGGAAACAAACTTGTTTTAATAAAACCGTGCAAAACAGCTAAATTTTGAGCATTCTCAAAATTCGACTAAACTTGATCCAAACGTAGGTCTAGACCCAAGAATTTGTGTGTTAAATTTCCTAAGTGTAATAATAACTACAAGTTAATATAAAAGGGAAACAAACTTGTTTTAATAAAACCGTGTAAAACAGCTAACTTATGAACTTTTTCAGAATTCGACAAAACTTTTTTTTTTTGGGGTAAGTGTAATTTTCATTAAAAAAAAAAGAGAAGTATATTACAACAGTGTCCCTCATTAGATCTTGACCTATTCGCAGGTCTAGACCCAAGCATTTGTGTTGTAAATTTGCTAATCGTAATAATAACTACAAGTTAGTATAAAAGGTAAACAAACTTGTTTGAATAAAATCGTGCAAAACAACTAACTTTTGAACGTTCTTATAATTCGACGAAACTTGACCCAATCGCAGGTCTAGACCCAAGCATTTGTGTTGTAAATTTGCTAATCGTAATAATACTACAAGTTAGTATAAAAGGGAAACAAAACTTGATTTAATAAAACCGTGCAAAACAACTAAATTTTGAACGGTCTCAGAATTCGACGAAACTTGACCCAAACGTTGGTCTAGACCAAAGCATTTGTGTTGTAAATTTGCTAAGCGTAATAATAACTATAAGTTAGTATAAAGGGAAACAAAATTATTTTAATAAAACTGTTCAAAACAGCTAAATTTTGAGCATTCTCAGAATTCGACGAAAGTTGACCGAAATGTAGGTCTAGATCCAAGAATTTGTGTGTTAAATTGCTAAGCATAATAATAATTATAAGTTAGTATAACAGGGAAACAAACTTACTTTAATAAAACCGTGCAGAACAGCTAAATTTTGAACATTCTCAAAATTTTACGAAACATGAACCAAACATAGATCTAGACCCAAGCATTTGTGTTATACATTTGCTAAGCGTTATAATAACTACAAGTCAGTATAAAACGAAAACAAACTTGCTTTAATAAAACCGTGCAAAACAGCTAAATTTTGAACGTTCTCAAAATTCGAATAGCCTGTCCCAAACGTTGGTCTACACCCAAGCATTTGTGTGGTAAATTTGCTAAGTGTAATAATAACTACAAGTTAGTATAAAAGGGAACAAACTTGTTTTAATAAAACCGTGCAAAACAGCTAAATTTTGATCATTCTCAGAATTCGACGAAAATTGATCCAAACGTAGGTTAGACCCAAGAATTGTGTGTTAAATTTACTAAGTGTAATAATAACAACAAGTTAATATAAAAGGGAAACAAACTTGTTTTAATAAAACCGTGTAAAACAGCTAACTTATGAACGTTCTCAGAATTCGACGAAACTTGACCCAATCGCAGGTCTAGAACCATGCTTTTGTGTTGTAAATTTGCTAATCGCAATAATAACTACAAGTTAGTATAAAAGGAAAACAAACTTGTTTTAATAAAACCATTCAAAACAACTAACTTTTGAACGTTCTTAGAATTCGATGAAACTTGACCCAATCGAAGGGTCTAGACCCAAGCATTTGTGTTGTAAATTTGCTAATCGTAATAATAACTACAAGTTTGTATAAAAGGAAAACAAACATGTTTTAATAAACCCGTGCAAACCAGCTAAATTTTGAACGGTCTCAGAATTCGACGAAACTTGATCCAAACGTTGGTCTAGACCAAAGCATTTGTGTTGTAAATTTGCTAAGCGTAATATTAACTACAAGTTAGTATAAAAGCGAAACAAACTTGTTTTAATAAAATCGTGCAAAACAGCTAAATTTTGAACGTTCTCAGAATTCGAATAGCCTGTCCCAAACGTTGGTCTACACCCAAGCATTTGTGTGGTAAATTTGCTAAGTGTAATAATAACTACAAGTTAGTATAAAAGGGAACAAACTTGTTTTAATAAAACCGTGCAAAACAGCTAAATTTTGAGCATTCTCAGAATTCGACGAAAATTGATCCAAACGTAGGTCTAGACACAAGAATCGTGTGTTAAATTTCCTAAGTGTAATCATAACAACAAGTTAATATAAAAGGGAAACAAACTTGTTTTAATAAAACCGTGTAAAACAACTAACTTATGAACGTTCTCAGAATTCGACGAAACTTGACCCAATCGCAGGTCTAGAACCAAGCCTTTGTGTTGTAAATTTGCTAATCGTAATAATAACTACAAGTTAGTATAAAAGGAAAACAAACTTGTTTTAATAAAACCATGCAAAACAAGTAACTTTTGAACGTTTTTAGAATTCGACGAAACTTGACCCAATCGCAGGTCTAGACCCAAGCATTTGTGTTGTAAATTTGCTAATCGTAATAATAACTACAAGTTAGTATAAAAGGAAAACAAACTTGTTTTAATAAACCCGTGCAAACCAGCTAAATTTTGAACGGTCTCAGAATTCGACGAAACTTGACCCAAACGTTGGTCTAGACCAAAGCATTTGTGTTGTAAATTTGCTAAGCGTAATAATAACTACAAGTTAGTATAAAAGCGAAACAAACTTGTTTTAATAAAACCGTGCAAAACAGCTAAATTTTGAACGTTCTCAGAATTCGACGAAACCTATCTCAAACATTGGTCAAGACACAAGCATTTGTGTGGTAAATTTTCTAAGCGTAATAATAACTACAAGTTAGTGTAAAAGGGAAACAAACTTGTTTTAATAATACCGAGGAAAACAGCTAATATTTGAACGTTCTCAGAATTCAACGAAACTTGACCCAATCCCAGGTCTAGACCCAAGCATTTTTATTGGAAAATTGCCAAGCGTAATAAGAACTATAAGTTAGTATAAAAAGGAAAAAAACTTATTTGAATAAAACCGTCCAAAACAGCTAACTTTTGAACGTTCTCAAAATTCGACGAAACTTGACCCAATCGTAGGTCTAGACCCTAGAATATCTGTGGTAAATTTTCTAAGCGTAATAATAACTACAAGTTAGTATAAAAGGGAAACAAACTTGTTTTAATAAAACCGTGCAAAACAGCTAAATTTTGAGCATTCTCAAAATTCGACTAAACTTGATCCAAACGTAGGTCTAGACCCAAGAATTTGTGTGTTAAATTTCCTAAGTGTAATAATAACTACAAGTTAATATAAAAGGGAAACAAACTTGTTTTAATAAAACCGTGTAAAACAGCTAACTTATGAACTTTTTCAGAATTCGACAAAACTTTTTTTTTTTGGGGTAAGTGTAATTTTCATTAAAAAAAAAAGAGAAGTATATTACAACAGTGTCCCTCATTAGATCTTGACCTATTCGCAGGTCTAGACCCAAGCATTTGTGTTGTAAATTTGCTAATCGTAATAATAACTACAAGTTAGTATAAAAGGTAAACAAACTTGTTTGAATAAAATCGTGCAAAACAACTAACTTTTGAACGTTCTTATAATTCGACGAAACTTGACCCAATCGCAGGTCTAGACCCAAGCATTTGTGTTGTAAATTTGCTAATCGTAATAATACTACAAGTTAGTATAAAAGGGAAACAAAACTTGATTTAATAAAACCGTGCAAAACAACTAAATTTTGAACGGTCTCAGAATTCGACGAAACTTGACCCAAACGTTGGTCTAGACCAAAGCATTTGTGTTGTAAATTTGCTAAGCGTAATAATAACTATAAGTTAGTATAAAGGGAAACAAAATTATTTTAATAAAACTGTTCAAAACAGCTAAATTTTGAGCATTCTCAGAATTCGACGAAAGTTGACCGAAATGTAGGTCTAGATCCAAGAATTTGTGTGTTAAATTGCTAAGCATAATAATAATTATAAGTTAGTATAACAGGGAAACAAACTTACTTTAATAAAACCGTGCAGAACAGCTAAATTTTGAACATTCTCAAAATTTTACGAAACATGAACCAAACATAGATCTAGACCCAAGCATTTGTGTTATACATTTGCTAAGCGTTATAATAACTACAAGTCAGTATAAAACGAAAACAAACTTGCTTTAATAAAACCGTGCAAAACAGCTAAATTTTGAACGTTCTCAAAATTCGAATAGCCTGTCCCAAACGTTGGTCTACACCCAAGCATTTGTGTGGTAAATTTGCTAAGTGTAATAATAACTACAAGTTAGTATAAAAGGGAACAAACTTGTTTTAATAAAACCGTGCAAAACAGCTAAATTTTGAGCATTCTCAGAATTCGACGAAAATTGATCCAAACGTAGGTTAGACCCAAGAATTGTGTGTTAAATTTACTAAGTGTAATAATAACAACAAGTTAATATAAAAGGGAAACAAACTTGTTTTAATAAAACCGTGTAAAACAGCTAACTTATGAACGTTCTCAGAATTCGACGAAACTTGACCCAATCGCAGGTCTAGAACCATGCTTTTGTGTTGTAAATTTGCTAATCGCAATAATAACTACAAGTTAGTATAAAAGGAAAACAAACTTGTTTTAATAAAACCATTCAAAACAACTAACTTTTGAACGTTCTTAGAATTCGATGAAACTTGACCCAATCGAAGGGTCTAGACCCAAGCATTTGTGTTGTAAATTTGCTAATCGTAATAATAACTACAAGTTTGTATAAAAGGAAAACAAACATGTTTTAATAAACCCGTGCAAACCAGCTAAATTTTGAACGGTCTCAGAATTCGACGAAACTTGATCCAAACGTTGGTCTAGACCAAAGCATTTGTGTTGTAAATTTGCTAAGCGTAATATTAACTACAAGTTAGTATAAAAGCGAAACAAACTTGTTTTAATAAAATCGTGCAAAACAGCTAAATTTTGAACGTTCTCAGAATTCGAATAGCCTGTCCCAAACGTTGGTCTACACCCAAGCATTTGTGTGGTAAATTTGCTAAGTGTAATAATAACTACAAGTTAGTATAAAAGGGAACAAACTTGTTTTAATAAAACCGTGCAAAACAGCTAAATTTTGAGCATTCTCAGAATTCGACGAAAATTGATCCAAACGTAGGTCTAGACACAAGAATCGTGTGTTAAATTTCCTAAGTGTAATCATAACAACAAGTTAATATAAAAGGGAAACAAACTTGTTTTAATAAAACCGTGTAAAACAACTAACTTATGAACGTTCTCAGAATTCGACGAAACTTGACCCAATCGCAGGTCTAGAACCAAGCCTTTGTGTTGTAAATTTGCTAATCGTAATAATAACTACAAGTTAGTATAAAAGGAAAACAAACTTGTTTTAATAAAACCATGCAAAACAAGTAACTTTTGAACGTTTTTAGAATTCGACGAAACTTGACCCAATCGCAGGTCTAGACCCAAGCATTTGTGTTGTAAATTTGCTAATCGTAATAATAACTACAAGTTAGTATAAAAGGAAAACAAACTTGTTTTAATAAACCCGTGCAAACCAGCTAAATTTTGAACGGTCTCAGAATTCGACGAAACTTGACCCAAACGTTGGTCTAGACCAAAGCATTTGTGTTGTAAATTTGCTAAGCGTAATAATAACTACAAGTTAGTATAAAAGCGAAACAAACTTGTTTTAATAAAACCGTGCAAAACAGCTAAATTTTGAACGTTCTCAGAATTCGACGAAACCTATCTCAAACATTGGTCAAGACACAAGCATTTGTGTGGTAAATTTTCTAAGCGTAATAATAACTACAAGTTAGTGTAAAAGGGAAACAAACTTGTTTTAATAATACCGAGGAAAACAGCTAATATTTGAACGTTCTCAGAATTCAACGAAACTTGACCCAATCCCAGGTCTAGACCCAAGCATTTTTATTGGAAAATTGCCAAGCGTAATAATAACTATAAGTTAGTATAAAAAGGAAAAAAACTTATTTGAATAAAACCGTCCAAAACAGCTAACTTTTGAACGTTCTCAAAATTCGACGAAACTTGACCCAATCGTAGGTCTAGACCCTAGAATATCTGTGGTAAATTTTCTAAGCGTAATAATAACTACAAGTTAGTATAAAAGGGAAACAAACTTGTTTTAATAAAACCGTGCAAAACAGCTAAATTTTGAGCATTCTCAGAATTCGACTAAACTTGATCCAAACGTAGGTCTAGACCCAAGAATTTGTGTGTTAAATTTCCTAAGTGTAATAATAACTACAAGTTAATATAAAAGGGAAACAAACTTGTTTTAATAAAACCGTGTAAAACAGCTAACTTATGAACGTTTTCAGAATTCGACAAAACTTTTTTTTTTTGGGGTAAGTGTAATTTTCATTAAAAAAAAAAAGAGAAGTATATTACAACAGTGTCCCTCATTAGATCTTGACCTATTCGCAGGTCTAGACCCAAGCATTTGTGTTGTAAATTTGCTAATCGTAATAATAACTACAAGTTAGTATAAAAGGTAAACAAACTTGTTTGAATAAAATCGTGCAAAACAACTAACTTTTGAACGTTCTTAGAATTCGACGAAACTTGACCCAATCGCAGGTCTAGACCCAAGCATTTGTGTTGTAAATTTGCTAATCGTAATAATACTACAAGTTAGTATAAAAGGGAAACAAAACTTGATTTAATAAAACCGTGCAAAACAACTAAATTTTGAACGGTCTCAGAATTCGACGAAACTTGACCCAAACGTTGGTCTAGACCAAAGCATTTGTGTTGTAAATTTGCTAAGCGTAATAATAACTATAAGTTAGTATAAAGGGAAACAAAATTATTTTAATAAAACTGTTCAAAACAGCTAAATTTTGAGCATTCTCAGAATTCGACGAAAGTTGACCCAAATGTAGGTCTAGATCCAAGAATTTGTGTGTTAAATTGCTAAGCATAATAATAATTATAAGTTAGTATAACAGGGAAACAAACTTACTTTAATAAAACCGTGCAGAACAGCTAAATTTTGAACATTCTCAAAATTTTACGAAACATGAACCAAACATAGAACTAGACCCAAGCATTTGTGTTATACATTTGCTAAGCGTTATAATAACTACAAGTCAGTATAAAACGAAAACAAACTTGCTTTAATAAAACCGTGCAAAACAGCTAAATTTTGAACGTTCTCAAAATTCGAATAGCCTGTCCCAAACGTTGGTCTACACCCAAGCATTTGTGTGGTAAATTTGCTAAGTGTAATAATAACTACAAGTTAGTATAAAAGGGAACAAACTTGTTTTAATAAAACCGTGCAAAACAGCTAAATTTTGAGCATTCTCAGAATTCGACGAAAATTGATCCAAACGTAGGTTAGACCCAAGAATTGTGTGTTAAATTTACTAAGTGTAATAATAACAACAAGTTAATATAAAAGGGAAACAAACTTGTTTTAATAAAACCGTGTAAAACAGCTAACTTATGAACGTTCTCAGAATTCGACGAAACTTGACCCAATCGCAGGTCTAGAACCATGCTTTTGTGTTGTAAATTTGCTAATCGCAATAATAACTACAAGTTAGTATAAAAGGAAAACAAACTTGTTTTAATAAAACCATGCAAAACAACTAACTTTTGAACGTTCTTAGAATTCGATGAAACTTGACCCAATCGAAGGGTCTAGACCCAAGCATTTGTGTTGTAAATTTGCTAATCGTAATAATAACTACAAGTTTGTATAAAAGGAAAACAAACATGTTTTAATAAACCCGTGCAAACTAGCTAAATTTTGAACGGTCTCAGAATTCGACGAAACTTGATCCAAACGTTGGTCTAGACCAAAGCATTTGTGTTGTAAATTTGCTAAGCGTAATATTAACTACAAGTTAGTATAAAAGCGAAACAAACTTGTTTTAATAAAATCGTGCAAAACAGCTAAATTTTGAACGTTCTCAGAATTCGAATAGCCTGTCCCAAACGTTGGTCTACACCCAAGCATTTGTGTGGTAAATTTGCTAAGTGTAATAATAACTACAAGTTAGTATAAAAGGGAACAAACTTGTTTTAATAAAACCGTGCAAAACAGCTAAATTTTGAGCATTCTCAGAATTCGACGAAAATTGATCCAAACGTAGGTCTAGACCCAAGAATCGTGTGTTAAATTTCCTAAGTGTAATCATAACAACAAGTTAATATAAAAGGGAAACAAACTTGTTTTAATAAAACCGTGTAAAACAACTAACTTATGAACGTTCTCAGAATTCGACGAAACTTGACCCAATCGCAGGTCTAGAACCAAGCCTTTGTGTTGTAAATTTGCTAATCGTAATAATAACTACAAGTTAGTATAAAAGGAATACAAACTTGTTTTAATAAAACCATGCAAAACAACTAACTTTTGAACGTTTTTAGAATTCGACAAAACTTGACCCAATCGCAGGTCTAGACCCAAGCATTTGTGTTGTAAATTTGCTAATCGTAATAATAACTACAAGTTAGTATAAAAGGAAAACAAACTTGTTTTAATAAACCCGTGCAAACCAGCTAAATTTTGAACGGTCTCAGAATTCGACGAAACTTGACCCAAACGTTGGTCTAGACCAAAGCATTTGTGTTGTAAATTTGCTAAGCGTAATAATAACTACAAGTTAGTATAAAAGCGAAACAAACTTGTTTTAATAAAACCGTGCAAAACAGCTAAATTTTGAACGTTCTCAGAATTCGACGAAACCTATCTCAAACATTGGTCAAGACACAAGCATTTGTGTGGTAAATTTTCTAAGCGTAATAATAACTACAAGTTAGTGTAAAAGGGAAACAAACTTGTTTTAATAATACCGAGGAAAACAGCTAATATTTGAACGTTCTCAGAATTCAACGAAACTTGACCCAATCCCAGGTCTAGACCCAAGCATTTTTATTGGAAAATGGCCAAGCGTAATAATAACTATAAGTTAGTATAAAAAGGAAAAAAACTTATTTGAATAAAACCGTCCAAAACAGCTAACTTTTGAACGTTCTCAAAATTCGACGAAACTTGACCCAATCGTAGGTCTAGACCCTAGAATATCTGTGGTAAATTTTCTAAGCGTAATAATAACTACAAGTTAGTATAAAAGGGAAACAAACTTGTTTTAATAAAACCGTGCAAAACAGCTAAATTTTGAGCATTCTCAGAATTCGACTAAACTTGATACAAACGTAGGTCTAGACCCAAGAATTTGTGTGTTAAATTTCCTAAGTGTAATAATAACTACAAGTTAATATAAAAGGGAAACAAACTTGTTTTAATAAAACCGTGTAAAACAGCTAACTTATGAACGTTTTCAGAATTCGACAAAACTTTTTTTTTTGGGGTAAGTGTAATTTTCATTAAAAAAAAAAAGAGAAGTATATTACAACAGTGTCCCTCATTAGATCTTGACCTATTCGCAGGTCTAGACCCAAGCATTTGTGTTGTAAATTTGCTAATCGTAATAATAACTACAAGTTAGTATAAAAGGTAAACAAACTTGTTTGAATAAAATCGTGCAAAACAACTAACTTTTGAACGTTCTTAGAATTCGACGAAACTTGACCCAATCGCAGGTCTAGACCCAAGCATTTGTGTTGTAAATTTGCTAATCGTAATAATAACTACAAGTTAGTATAAAAGGAAAACAAACTTGTTTTAATAAACCCGTGCAAACCAGCTAAATTTTGAACGGTCTCAGAATTCGACGAAACTTGACCCAAACGTTGGTCTAGACCAAAGCATTTGTGTTGTAAATTTGCTAAGCGTAATAATAACTACAAGTTAGTATAAAAGCGAAACAAACTTGTTTTAATAAAACCGTGCAAAACAGCTAAATTTTGAACGTTCTCAGAATTCGACGAAACCTATCTCAAACATTGGTCAAGACACAAGCATTTGTGTGGTAAATTTTCTAAGCGTAATAATAACTACAAGTTAGTGTAAAAGGGAAACAAACTTGTTTTAATAATACCGAGGAAAACAGCTAATATTTGAACGTTCTCAGAATTCAACGAAACTTGACCCAATCCCAGGTCTAGACCCAAGCATTTTTATTGGAAAATTGCCAAGCGTAATAATAACTATAAGTTAGTATAAAAAGGAAAAAAACTTATTTGAATAAAACCGTCCAAAACAGCTAACTTTTGAACGTTCTCAAAATTCGACGAAACTTGACCCAATCGTAGGTCTAGACCCTAGAATATCTGTGGTAAATTTTCTAAGCGTAATAATAACTACAAGTTAGTATAAAAGGGAAACAAACTTGTTTTAATAAAACCGTGCAAAACAGCTAAATTTTGAGCATTCTCAGAATTCGACTAAACTTGATCCAAACGTAGGTCTAGACCCAAGAATTTGTGTGTTAAATTTCCTAAGTGTAATAATAACTACAAGTTAATATAAAAGGGAAACAAACTTGTTTTAATAAAACCGTGTAAAACAGCTAACTTATGAACGTTTTCAGAATTCGACAAAACTTTTTTTTTTTGGGGTAAGTGTAATTTTCATTAAAAAAAAAAAGAGAAGTATATTACAACAGTGTCCCTCATTAGATCTTGACCTATTCGCAGGTCTAGACCCAAGCATTTGTGTTGTAAATTTGCTAATCGTAATAATAACTACAAGTTAGTATAAAAGGTAAACAAACTTGTTTGAATAAAATCGTGCAAAACAACTAACTTTTGAACGTTCTTAGAATTCGACGAAACTTGACCCAATCGCAGGTCTAGACCCAAGCATTTGTGTTGTAAATTTGCTAATCGTAATAATACTACAAGTTAGTATAAAAGGGAAACAAAACTTGATTTAATAAAACCGTGCAAAACAACTAAATTTTGAACGGTCTCAGAATTCGACGAAACTTGACCCAAACGTTGGTCTAGACCAAAGCATTTGTGTTGTAAATTTGCTAAGCGTAATAATAACTATAAGTTAGTATAAAGGGAAACAAAATTATTTTAATAAAACTGTTCAGAACAGCTAAATTTTGAGCATTCTCAGAATTCGACGAAAGTTGACCCAAATGTAGGTCTAGATCCAAGAATTTGTGTGTTAAATTGCTAAGCATAATAATAATTATAAGTTAGTATAACAGGGAAACAAACTTACTTTAATAAAACCGTGCAGAACAGCTAAATTTTGAACATTCTCAAAATTTTACGAAACATGAACCAAACATAGATCTAGACCCAAGCATTTGTGTTATACATTTGCTAAGCGTTATAATAACTACAAGTCAGTATAAAACGAAAACAAACTTGCTTTAATAAAACCGTGCAAAACAGCTAAATTTTGAACGTTCTCAAAATTCGAATAGCCTGTCCCAAACGTTGGTCTACACCCAAGCATTTGTGTGGTAAATTTGCTAAGTGTAATAATAACTACAAGTTAGTATAAAAGGGAACAAACTTGTTTTAATAAAACCGTGCAAAACAGCTAAATTTTGAGCATTCTCAGAATTCGACGAAAATTGATCCAAACGTAGGTTAGACCCAAGAATTGTGTGTTAAATTTACTAAATGTAATAATAACAACAAGTTAATATAAAAGGGAAACAAACTTGTTTTAATAAACCGTGTAAAACAGCTAACTTATGAACGTTCTCAGAATTCGACGAAACTTGACCCAATCGCAGGTCTAGAACCATGCTTTTGTGTTGTAAATTTGCTAATCGCAATAATAACTACAAGTTAGTATAAAAGGAAAACAAACTTGTTTTAATAAAACCATGCAAAACAACTAACTTTTGAACGTTCTTAGAATTCGATGAAACTTGACCCAATCGAAGGGTCTAGACCCAAGCATTTGTGTTGTAAATTTGCTAATCGTAATAATAACTACAAGTTAGTATAAAAGGAAAACAAACTTGTTTTAATAAACCCGTGCAAACCAGCTAAATTTTGAACGGTCTCAGAATTCGACGAAACTTGATCCAAACGTTGGTCTAGACCAAAGCATTTGTGTTGTAAATTTGCTAAGCGTAATAATAACTACAAGTTAGTATAAAAGGGAAACAAACTTGTTTTAATAAAACCATGCAAAACAGCTAAATTTTGAACGTTCTTAGAATTCGACGAAATCTATCTCAAACGTTGGTCTAGACACAAGCATTTGTTTGGTAAATTTTCTAAGCGTAATAATAACTACAAGTTAGTGTAAAAGGGAAACAAACTTGTTTTAATAATACCGAGGAAAACAGCTAATATTTGAACGTTCTCAGAATTCAACGAAACATGACCCAATCCCAGGTCTAGACCCAAGTATTTTTATTGGAAAATAGTCAAGCGTAATAATAACTACAAGTTAGTATAAAAAGGAAAAAAACTTATTTCAATAAAACCGTCCAAAACAGCTAACTTTTGAACGTTCTCAAAATTTGACGAAACTTGACCCAATCGTAGGTCTAGACCCTAGAATATCTGTGGTAAATTTTCTAAGCGTAATAATAACTACAAGTTAGTATAAAAGGGAAACTAACTTGTTTTAATAAAACCGTGCAAAACAGCTAAATTTTGAGCATTCTAAGAATTCGACTAAACTTGATCCAAACGTAGGTCTAGACCCAAAAATTTGTGTGTTAAATTTCCTAAGTGTAATAATAACTACAAGTTAATATAAAAGGGAAACAAACTTGTTTTAATAAAACCGTGTAAAACAGCTAACTTATGAACGTTTTCAGAATTCGACGAAACTTTTTTTTTTGGGGTAAGTGTAATTTTTATTAAAAAAAAAAAGAGAAGTATATTACAACAGTGTCCCTCATTAGATCTTGACCCATTCGCAGGTCTAGACCCAAGCATTTGTGTTGTAAATTTGCTAATCGTAATAATAACTACAAGTTAGTATAAAAGGTAAACAAACTTGTTTTAATAAAATCGTGCAAAACAACTAACTTTTGAACGTTCTTATAATTCGATGAAACTTGACCCAATCGCAGGTCTAGACCCAAGCATTTGTGTTGTAAATTTGCTAATCGTAATAATACTACAAGTTAGTATAAAAGGGAAACAAACTTGATTTAATAAAACCGTGCAAAATAGCTAAATTTTGAACGGTCTAAGAATTCGACGAAACTTGACCCAAACGTTGGTCTAGACCAAAGCATTTGTGTTGTAAATTTGCTAAGCGTAATAATAACTACAAGTTAGTATAAAAGGGAAACAAAATTGTTTTAATAAAACTGTTCAAAACAGCTAAATTTTGAGCATTCTCAGAATTCGACGAAACTTGACCCAAACGTAGATCTAGATCCAAGAATTTGTGTGTTAAATTTCTAAGCATAATAATAATTATAAGTTAGTATAACAGGGAAACAAACTTACTTTAATAAAACCGTGCAGAACAATCAAATTTTGAACATTCTCAAAATTTTACGAAACTTGAACCAAACATAGATCTAGACCCAAGCATTTGTGTATTACATTTGCTAAGCGTTATAATAACTACAAGTCAGTATAAAACGAAAACAAACTTGCTTTAATAAAACTGTGCAAAACAGCTAAATTTTGAACGTTCTCAGAATTCGAATAGCCTGTCCCAAACGTTGGTCTACACCCAAGCATTTGTGTGGTAAATTTGCTAAGTGTAATAATAACTACAAGTTAGTATAAAAGGGAACAAACTTGTTTTAATAAAACCGTGCAAAACAGCTAAATTTTGAGCATTCTCAGAATTCGACGAAAATTGATCCAAACGTAGGTCTAGACCCAAGAATTGTGTGTTAAATTTCCTAAGTGTAATAATAACAACAAGTTAATATAAAAGGGAAACAAACTTGTTTTAATAAAACCGTGTAAACCAGCTAACTTATGAACGTTCTCAGAATTCGACGAAACTTGACCCAATCGTAGGTCTAGAACCAAGCCTTTGTGTTGTAAATTTACTAATCGTAATAATAACTACAAGTTAGTATAAAAGGAAAACAAACTTGTTGTAATAAAACCATGCAAAACAACTAACTTTTGAACGTTCTTAGAATTCGACGAAACTTGACCCAATCGCAGGTCTAGACCCAAGCAGACCTGCGACCCAAGCATTTGTGTTGTAAATTTGCTAAGCGTAATAATAACTACAAGTTAGTATAAAAGGAAAACAAACTTGTTTTAATAAACCCGTGCAAACCAGCTAAATTTTGAACGGTCTCAGAATTCGACGAAACTTGACCCAAACGTTGGTCTAGACCAAAGCATTTGTGTTGTAAATTTGCTAAGCGTAATAATAACTACAAGTTAGTATAAAAGGGAAACAAACTTGTTTTAATAAAACCGTGCAAAACAGCTAAATTTTGAACGTTCTCACAATTCGACGAAACTTGACCCAAATGTAGGTCTAGTTCCAAGAATTTGTGTGTTAAATTGGTAAGCATAATAATAATTATAAGTTAGTATAACAGGGAAACAAACTTACTTTAATAAAACCGTGCAGAACAGCTAAATTTTGAACATTCTCAAAATTTTACGAAACATGAACCAAACATAGATCTAGACCCAAGCATTTGTGTTATACATTTGCTAAACGTTATAATAACTACAAGTCAGTATAAAACGAAAACAAACTTGCTTTAATAAAACTGTGCAAAACAGCTAAATTTTGAACGTTCTCAGAATTCGAATAGCCTGTCCCAAACGTTGGTCTACACCCAAGCATTTGTGTGGTAAATTTGCTAAGTGTAATAATAACTACAAGTTAGTATACAAGGGAACAAACCTGTTTTAATAAAACTGTGCAAAACAGCTAAATTTTGAGCATTCTCAGAATTCGACGAAAATTGATCCAAACGTAGGTTAGACCCAAGAATTGTGTGTTAAATTTCCTAAGTGTAATAGTAACAACAAGTTAATATAAAAGAGAAACAAACTTGTTTTAATAAAACCGTGTAAAACAGCTAACTTATGAACGTTCTCAGAATTCGACGAAACATGACCCAATCGCAGGTCTAGAACCAAGCTTTTGTGTTGTAAATTTGCTAATCGTAATAATAACTACAAGTTAGTATAAAAGGAAAACAAACTTGTTTTAATAAAACCATGCAAAACAACTAACTTTTGAACGTTCTTAGAATTCGATGAAACTTGACCCAATCGCAGGTCTAGACCCAAGCATTTGTGTTGTAAATTTGCTAATTGTAATAATAACTACAAGTTAGTATAAAAGGAAAACAAACTTGTTTTAATAAACCCGTGCAAACCAGCTAAATTTTGAACGGTCTCAAAATTCGACGAAACTTGATCCAAACGTTGGTCTAGACCAAAGCATTTGTGTTGTAAATTTGCTAAGCGTAATAATAACTACAAGTTAGTATAAAAGGGAAACAAACTTGTTTTAATAAAACCATGCAAAACAGCTAAATTTTGAACGTTCTCAGAATTCGACGAAACCTATCTCAAACGTTGGTCTAGACACAAGCATTTGTGTGGTAAATTTTCTAAGCGTAATAATAACTACAAGTTAGTGTAAAAGGGAAACAAACTTGTTTTAATAATACGGAGGAAAACAGCTAATATTTGAACGTTCTCAGAAATCAACGAAACATGACCCAATCCCAGGTCTAGACCCAAGTATTTTTATTGGAAAATTGTCAAGCGTAATAATAACTACAAGTTAGTATAAAAAGGAAAAAAACTTATTTCAATAAAACCGTCCAAAACAGCTAACTTTTGAACGTTCTCAAAATTTGACGAAACTTGACCCAATCGTAGGTCTAGACCATAGAATATCTGTGGTAAATTTTCTAAGCGTAATAATAACTACAAGTTAGTATAAAAGGGAAACAAACTTGTTTTAATAAAACCGTGCAAAACAGCTAAATTTTGAGCATTCTCAGAATTCGACTAAACTTGATCCAAACGTAGGTCTAGACCCAAGAATTTGTGTGTTAAATTTCCTAAGTGTAATAATAACTACAAGTTAATATAAAAGGGAAACAAACTTGTTTTAATAAAACCGTGTAAAACAGCTAACTTATGAACGTTTTCAGAATTCGACGAAACTTTTTTTTTTTGGGGTAAGTGTAATTTTTATTAAAAAAAAAAGAGAAGTATATTACAACAGTGTCCCTCATTAGATCTTGACCCATTCGCAGGTCTAGACCCAAGCATTTGTGTTGTAAATTTGCTAATCGTAATAATAACTACAAGTTAGTATAAAAGGTAAACAAACTTGTTTTAATAAAATCGTGCAAAACAACTAACTTTTGAACGTTCTTATAATTCGATGAAACTTGACCCAATCGCAGGTCTAGACCCAAGCATTTGTGTTGTAAATTTGCTAATCGTAATAATAACTACAAGTTAGTATAAAAGTAAAACAAGCTTGTTTTAATAAACCCGTGCAAACCAGCTAAATTTTGAACGGTCTCAGAATTCGACGAAACTTGACCCAAACGTTGGTCTAGACCAAAGCATTTGTGTTGTAAATTTGCTAAGCGTCATAATAACTACAAGTTAGTATAAAAGGGAAACAAACTTGTTTTAATAAAACCGTGCAAAACAGCTAAATTTTGAACGTTATCAGAATTCGACGAAACCTATCTCAAACGTTGGTCTAGACACAAGCATTTGTATGGTAAATTTTCTAAGCGTAATAATAACTACAAGTTAGTGTAAAACGAAACCAAACTTGTTTTAATAATACCGAGGAAAACAGCTAATATTTGAACGTTCTCAGAATTCAACGAAACTTGACCCAATCCCAGGTCTAGACCCAAGCATTTTTATTGGAAAATTGTCAAGCGTAATAATAACTACAAGTTAGTATAAAAAGGAAAAAAACTGATTTCAATAAAACCGTGCAAAACAGCTAACTTTTGAAAGTTCTCAAAATTTGACGAAACTTGACCCAATCGTAGGTCTAGACCCTAGAATATCTGTGGTAAATTTTCTAAGCGTAATAATAACTACAAGTTAGTATAAAAGGAAAACAAACTTCTTTTAATAAAACCGTGCAAAACAGCTAAATTTTGAGTATTCTCAGAATTCGACTAAACTTGATCCAAACGTAGGTCTAGACCCAAGAATTTGTGTGTTAAATTTCCTAAGTGTAATAATAACTACAAGTTAATATAAAAGGGAAACAAACTTGTTTTACTAAAATCGTGCAAAACAACTAACTTTTGAACGTTCTTAGAATTCGACGAAACTTGACACAATCGCAGGTCTAGACCAAAGCATTTGTGTTGTAAATTTGCTAATCGTAATAATACTACAAGTTAGTATAAAGGGGAAACAAACTTGATTTAATAAACCCGTGCAAACCAGCTAAATTTTGAACGGTCTCAGAATTCGACGAAACTTGACCCAAACGTTGATCTAGACCAAAGCATTTGTTTAGTAAATTTGCTAAGCGTAATAATAACTACAAGTTAGTATAAAAGGGAAACAAACTTGTTTTAATAAAACCGTGCAAAACAGCTATATTTTGAACGTTCTCAGAATTCGACGAAACCTATCTCAAACGTTGGTCTAGACACAAGCATTTGTGTGGTAAATTTTCTAAGCGTAATAATAACTACAAGTTAGTGTAAAAGGGAAACAAACTTGTTTTAATAATACCGACGAAAACAGCTAATATTTGAACGTTCTCAGAATTCAACGAAACTTGACCCAATCCCAGGTCTAGACCCAAGCATTTTTATTGGAAAATTGCCAAGCGTAATAATAACTACAAGTTAGTATAAAAAGGAAAAAAACTTATTTCAATAAAACCGTCCAAAACAGCTAACTTTTGAACGTTCTCAAAATTCGACGAAACCTGACCCAATCGTAGGTCTAGACCCTTGAATATCTGTGGTAAATTTTCTAAGCGTAATAATAACTACAAGTTAGTATAAAAGGGAAACAAACTTGTGTTTAATAAAACCGTGCAAAACAGCTAAATTTTGAACATTCTCAGAATTCGACTAAACTTGATCCAAACGTAGGTCTAGACCCAAGAATTTGTGTGTTAAATTTTCTAAGTGTAATAATAACTACAAGTTAATATAAAAGGGAAACAAACTTGTTTTAATAAAACCGTGTAAAATAGCTAACTTATGAACGTTTTTAGAATTCGACGAAACTTTATTTTTTTGGGGTAAGTGTAATTTTCATTAAAAAAAAAAGAGAAGTATATTACAACAGTGTCCCTCATTAGATCTTGACCCATTCGCAGGTCTAGACCCAAGCATTTGTGTTGTAAATTTGTTAAGCGTAATAATAACTACAAGTTAGTATAAAAGGGAAACAAAATTGTTTTAATAAAACTGTTCAAAACAGCTAAATTTTGAGCATTCTCAGAATTCGACGAAACTTGACCCAAATGTAGATCTAGATCCAAGAATTTGTGTGTTAAATTTCTAAGCATAATAATAATTATAAGTTAGTATAATAGGGAAACAAACTAACTTTAATAAAACCGTGCAGAACAATCAAATTTTGAACATTCTCAAAATTTTACGAAACTTGAACCAAACATAGATCTAGACCCAAGCATTTGTGTATTACATTTGCTAAGCGTTATAATAACTACAAGTCAGTATAAAACGAAAACAAACTTGCTTTAATAAAACTGTGCAAAACAGCTAAATTTTGAACGTTCTCAGAATTCGAATAGCCTGTCCCAAACGTTGGTCTACACCCAAGCATTTGTGTGGTAAATTTGCTAAGTGTAATAATAACTACAAGTTAGTATAAAAGGGAACAAACTTGTTTTAATAAAACCGTGCAAAACAGCTAAATTTTGAGCATTCTCAGAATTCGACGAAAATTGATCCAAACGTAGGTCTAGACCCAAGAATTGTGTGTTAAATTTCCTAAGTGTAATAATAACAACAAGTTAATATAAAAGGGAAACAAACTTGTTTTAATAAAACCGTGTAAACCAGCTAACTTATGAACGTTCTCAGAATTCGACGAAACTTGACCCAATCGCAGGTCTAGAACCAAGCCTTTGTGTTATAAATTTACTAATCGTAATAACAACTACAAGTTAGTATAAAAGGAAAACAAACTTGTTGTAATAAAACCATGCAAAACAACTAACTTTTGAACGTTCTTAGAATTCGACGAAACTTGACCCAATCGCAGGTCTAGACCCAAGCATTTGTGTTGTAAATTTGCTAATTGTAATAATAACTACAAGTTAGTATAAAAGAAAAACAAACTTGTTTTAATAAACCCGTGCAAACCAGCTAAATTTTGAACGGTCTCAGAATTCGACGAAACTTGACCCAAACGTTGGTCTAGACCAAAGCATTTGTGTTGTAAATTTGTTAAGCATAATAATAACTACAAGTTAGTATAAAAGGGAAACAAACTTGTTTTAATAAAACCGTGCAAAACAGCTAAATTTTGAACGTTCTCAGAATTCGACGAAACCTATCTCAAACGTTGGTCTAGACACAAGCATTTGTGTGGTAAATTTTCTAAGC
The DNA here is from genome assembly GCF_026168435.1 of Sesamum indicum. NCBI lineage: Eukaryota > Viridiplantae > Streptophyta > Magnoliopsida > Lamiales > Pedaliaceae > Sesamum > Sesamum indicum. The sequence continues at coordinate 13,225,754 of NC_142664.1, read as the reverse complement.
GTAATAATAACTACAAGTTAGTGTAAAAGGGAAACAAACTTGTTTTAATAATACCGACGAAAACAGCTAATATTTGAACGTTCTCAGAATTCAACGAAACTTGACCCAATCCCAGGTCTAGACCCAAGCATTTTTATTGGAAAATTGCCAAGCGTAATAATAACTACAAGTTAGTATAAAAAGGAAAAACACTTATTTCAATAAAACCGTCCAAAACAGCTAACTTTTGAACGTTCTCAAAATTCGACGAAACTTTATTTTTTGGGGTAAGTGCAATTTTCATTAAAAAAAAAAAGAGAAGTATATTACAACAGTGTCCCTCATTAGATCTTGACCCATTCGCAGGTCTAGACCCAAGCATTTGTTTTGTAAATTTGCTAATCGTAATAATAACTACAAGTTAGTATAAAAGGTAAACAAACTTGTTTTACTAAAATCGTGCAAAACAACTAACTTTTGAACGTTCTTAGAATTCGACGAAACTTGACACAATCGCAGGTCTAGACCCAAGCATTTGTGTTGTAAATTTGCTAATCGTAATAATACTACAAGTTAGTATAAAGGGGAAACAAACTTGATTTAATAAACCCGTGCAAACCAGCTAAATTTTGAACTGTCTCAGAATTCGACGAAACTTGACCCAAACGTTGATCTAGACCAAAGCATTTGTTTAGTAAATTTGCTAAGCGTAATAATAACTACAAGTTAGTATAAAAGGGAAACAAACTTGTTTTAATAAAACCGTGCAAAACAGCTATATTTTGAACGTTCTCAGAATTCGACGAAACCTATCTCAAACGTTGGTCTAGACACAAGCATTTGTGTGGTAAATTTTCTAAGCGTAATAATAACTACAAGTTAGTGTAAAAGGGAAACAAACTTGTTTTAATAATACCGACGAAAACAGCTAATATTTGAACGTTCTCAGAATTCAACGAAACTTGACCCAATCCCAGGTCTAGACCCAAGCATTTTTATTGGAAAATTGCCAAGCGTAATAATAACTACAAGTTAGTATAAAAAGGAAAAAAAGTTATTTCAATAAAACCGTCCAAAACAGCTAACTTTTGAACGTTCTCAAAATTCGACGAAACCTGACCCAATCGTAGGTCTAGACCCTTGAATATCTGTGGTAAATTTTCTAAGCGTAATAATAACTACAAGTTAGTATAAAAGGGAAACAAACTTGTGTTTAATAAAACCGTGCAAAATAGCTAAATTTTGAGCATTCTCAGAATTCGACTAAACTTGATCCAAACGTAGGTCTAGACCCAAGAATTTGTGTGTTAAATTTCCTAAGTGTAATAATAACTACAAGTTAATTTAAAAGGGAAACAAACTTGTTTTAATAAAACCGTGTAAAACAGCTAACTTATGAACGTTTTCAGAATTCGACGAAACTTTTTTTTTTTGGGGTAAGTGTAATTTTCATTAAAAAAAAAAGAGAAGTATATTACAACAGTGTCCCTCATTAGATCTTGACCCATTCGCAGGTCTAGACCCAAGCATTTGTGTTGTAAATTTGCTAATCGTAATAATAACTACAAGTTAGTATAAAAGGTAAACAAACTTGTTTTAATAAAATCGTGCAAAACAACTAACTTTTGAACGTTCTTAGAATTCGACGAAACTTGACCCAATCGCAGGTCTAGACCCAAGCATTTGTGTTGTAAATTTGCTAATCGTAATAATACTACAAGTTAGTATAAAAGGGAAACAAACTTGATTTAATAAAACCGTGCAAAACAGCTAAATTTTGAACGGTCTCAGAATTCGACGAAACTTGACCCAAACGTTGGTCTAGACCAAAGCATTTGTGTTGTAAATTTGCTAAGCGTAATAATAACTACAAGTTAGTATAAAAGGGAAACAAAATTGTTTTAATAAAACTGTTCAAAACAGCTAAATTTTGAGCATTCTCAGAATTCGACGAAACTTGACCCAAACGTAGGTCTAGATCCAAAAATTTGTGTGTTAAATTTCTAAGCATAATAATAATTATAAGTTAGTATAACAAGGAAACAAACTTACTTTAATAAAACCGTGCAGAACAGCTAAATTTTGAACATTCTCAAAATTTTACGAAACTTTAACCAAACATAGATCTAGACCCAAGCATTTGTGTTATACATTTGCTAAGCGGTATAATAACTACAAGTCAGTATAAAACGAAAACAAACTAGCTTTAATAAAATCGTGCAAAATAGCTAAATTTTGAACGTTCTCAGAATTCGAATAGCCTGTCCCAAACGTTTGTCTACACCCAAGCATTTGTGTGGTAAATTTGCTAAGTGTAATAATAACTACAAGTTAGTATAAAAGGGAACAAACTTGTTTTAATAAAACCGTGCAAAACAGCTAAATTTTGAGTATTCTCAGAATTCGACGAAAATTGATCCAAACGTAGGTCTAGACCCAAGAATTGTGTGTTAAATTTCCTAAGTGTAATAATAACAACAAGTTAATATAAAAGGGAAACAAAATTATTTTAATAATATCGTGTAAAACAGCTAACTTATGAACGTTCTCAGAATTCGACGAAACTTGACCCAATCGCAGGTCTAGAACCAAGCCTTTGTGTTGTAAATTTGCTAATCGTAATAATAACTACAAGTTAGTATAAAAGGAAAACAAACTTGTTTTAATAAAACCATGCAAAACAACTAACTTTTTAACGTTCTTAGAATTGGACGAAACTTGACCCAATCGCAGGTCTAGACCCAAGCATTTGTATTGTAAATTTGCTAATCGTAATAATAACTACAAGTTAGTATAAAAGGAAAACAAACTTGTTTTAATAAACCCGTGCAAACCAGCTAAATTTTGAACGGTCTCAGAATTCGACGAAACTTGACCCAAACGTTGGTCTAGACCAAAGCATTTGTTTAGTAAATTTGCTAAGCGTAATAATAACTACAAGTTAGTATAAAATGGAAACTAACTTGTTTTAATAAAACCGTGCAAAACAACTATATTTTGAACGTTCTCAGAATTCGACGAAACCTATCTCAAACGTTGGTCTAGACACAAGCATTTGTGTGGTAAATTTTCTAAGCGTAATAAAAACTACAAGTTAGTGTAAAAGGGAAACAAACTTGTTTTAATAATACCGAGGAAAACAGCTAATATTTGAACGTTCTCAGAATTCAACGAAACTTGACCCAATCCCAGGTCTAGACCCAAGCATTTTTATTGGAAAATTGCCAAGCGTAATAATAACTACAAGTTAGTATAAAAAGGAAAAAAAGTTATTTCAATAAAACCGTCCAAAACAGCTAACTTTTGAACGTTCTCAAAATTCGACGAAACTTGACCCAATCGTAGGTCTAGACCCTAGAATATCTGTGGTGAATTTTCTAAGCGTAATAATAACTACAAGTTAGTATAAAAGGGAAACAAACTTGTGTTTAATAAAACCGTGCAAAACAGCTAAATTTTGAGCATTCTCAGAATTCGACTAAACTTGATCCGAACGTAGGTCTAGACCCAAGAATTTGTGTGTTAGATTTCCTAAGTGTAATAATAACTACAAGTTAATATAAAAGGGAAACAAACTTGTTTTAATAAAACCGTGTAAAACAGCTAACTTATGAACATTTTCAGAATTCGACGAAACTTTTTTTTTTTGGGGTAAGTGTAATTTTCATTAAAAAAAAAAGAGAAGTATATTACAACAGTGTCCCTCATTAGATCTTGACCCATTCGCAGGTCTAGACCCAAGCATTTGTGTTGTAAATTTGCTAATCGTAATAACAACTACAAGTTAGTATAAAAGGTAAACAAACTTGTTTTAATAAAATCGTGCAAAACAACTAACTTTTGAACGTTCTTAGAATTCGACGAAACTTGACCCAATCGCAGGTCTAGACCCAAGCATTTGTGTTGTAAATTTGCTAATCGTAATAATACTACAAGTTAGTATAAAAGGGAAACAAACTTGATTTAATAAAACCGTGCAAAACAGCTAAATTTTGAACGGTCTCAGAATTCGACGAAACTTGACCCAAACGTTGGTCTAGACCAAAGCATTTGTGTTGTAAATTTGCTAAGCGTAATAATAACTACAAGTTAGTATAAAAGGGAAACAAAATTATTTTAATAAAACTATTCAAAACAGCTAAATTTTGAGCATTCTCAGAATTCGACGAAACTTGACCAAAACGTAGGTCTAGATCCAAGAATTTGTGTGTTAAATTTCTAAGCATAATAATAATTATAAGTTAGTATAACAGGGAAACAAACTTACTTTAATAAAACCGTGCAGAACAGCTAAATTTTGAACATTCTCAAAATTTTACGAAACTTGAACCAAACATAGATCTAGACCCAAGCATTTGTGTTATACATTTGCTAAGCGTTATAATAACTACAAGTCAGTATAAAACGAAAACAAACTTGCTTTAATAAAACCGTGCAAAACAGCTAAATTTTGAACGTTCTCAGAATTCGAATAGCCTGTCCCAAACGTTGGTCTACACCCAAGCATTTGTGTGGTAAATTTGCTAAGTGTAATAATAACTACAAGTTAGTATAAAAGGGAACAAACTTGTTTTAATAAAACCGTGAAAAATGGCTAAATTTTGAGTATTCTCAGAATTCGACGAAAATTGATCCAAACGTAGGTCTAGACCCAAGAATTGTGTGTTAAAGTTCCTAAGTGTAATAATAACAACAAGTTAATATAAAAGGGAAACAAAATTATTTTAATAATATCGTGTAAAACAGCTAACTTATGAACGTTCTCAGAATTCGACGAAACTTGACCCAATCGCAGGTCTAGAACCAAGCCTTTGTGTTGTAAATTTGCTAATCGTAATAATAACAACAAGTTAGTATAAAAGGAAAACAAACTTGTTTTAATAAAATCATGCAAAACAACTAACTTTTGAACGTTCTTAGAATTCGACGAAACTTGACCCAATCGCAGGTCTAGACCCAAGCATTTGTATTGTAAATTTGCTAATCGTAATAATAACAACAAGTTAGTATAAAAGGAAAACAAACTTGTTTTAATGAACCCGTGCAAACCAGCTAACTTTTGAACGGTCTCAGAATTCGACGAAACTTGACCCAAACGTTGGTCTAGACCAAAGCATTTGTTTAGTAAATTTGATAAGCGTAATAATAACTACAAGTTAGTATAAAATGGAAACAAACTTGTTTTAATAAAACCGTGCAAAACAACTATATTTTGAACGTTCTCAGAATTCGACGAAACCTATCTCAAACGTTGGTCTAGACACAAGCATTTGTGTGGTAAATTTTCTAAGCGTAATAATAACTACAAGTTAGTGTAAAAGGGAAACAAACTTGTTTTAATAATACCGAGGAAAACAGCTAATATTTGAACGTTCTCAGAATTCAACGAAACTTGACCCAATCCCAGGTCTAGACCCAAGCATTTTTATTGGAAAATTGCCAAGCGTAATAATAACTACAAGTTAGTATAAAAAGGAAAAAAAGTTATTTCAATAAAACCGTCCAAAACAGCTAACTTTTGAACGTTCTCAAAATTCGACGAAACTTGACCCAATCGTAGGTCTAGACCCTAGAATATCTGTGGTGAATTTTCTAAGCGTAATAATAACTACAAGTTAGTATAAAAGGGAAACAAACTTGTGTTTAATAAAACCGTGCAAAACAGCTAAATTTTGAGCATTCTCAGAATTCGACTAAACTTGATCCAAACGTAGGTCTAGACCCAAGAATTTGTGTGTTAAATTTCCTAAGTGTAATAATAACTACAAGTTAATATAAAAGGGAAACAAACTTGTTTTAATAAAACCGTGTAAAACAGCTAACTTATGAACATTTTCAGAATTCGACGAAACTTTTTTTTTTGGGGTAAGTGTAATTTTCATTAAAAAAAAAAGAGAAGTATATTACAACAGTGTCCCTCATTAGATCTTGACCCATTCGCAGGTCTAGACCCAAGCATTTGTGTTGTAAATTTGCTAATCGTAATAATAACTACAAGTTAGTATAAAAGGTAAACAAACTTGTTTTAATAAAATCGTGCAAAACAACTAACTTTTGAACGTTCTTAGAATTCGACGAAACTTGACCCAATCGCAGGTCCAGACCCAAGCATTTGTGTTGTAAATTTGCTAATCGTAATAATACTACAAGTTAGTATAAAAGGGAAACAAACTTGATTTAATAAAACCGTGCAAAACAGCTAAATTTTGAACGGTCTCAGAATTCGACGAAACTTGACCCAAACGTTGGTCTAGACCAAAGCATTTGTGTTGTAAATTTGCTAAGCGTAATAATAACTACAAGTTAGTATAAAAGGGAAACAAAATTATTTTAATAAAACTGTTCAAAACAGCTAAATTTTGAGCATTCTCAGAATTCGACGAAACTTGACCAAAACGTAGGTCTAGATCCAAGAATTTGTGTGTTAAATTTCTAAGCATAATAATAATTATAAGTTAGTATAACAGGGAAACAAACTTACTTTAATAAAACCGTGCAGAACAGCTAAATTTTGAACATTCTCAAAATTTTACGAAACTTGAACCAAACATAGATCTAGACCCAAGCATTTGTGTTATACATTTGCTAAGCGTTATAATAACTACAAGTCAGTATAAAACGAAAACAAACTTGCTTTAATAAAACCGTGCAAAACAGCTAAATTTTGAACGTTCTCAGAATTCGAATAGCCTGTCCCAAACGTTGGTCTACACCCAAGCATTTGTGTGGTAAATTTGCTAAGTGTAATAATAACTACAAGTTAGTATAAAAGGGAACAAACTTGTTTTAATAAAACCGTGCAAAACAGCTAAATTTTGAGCATTCTCAGAATTCGACGAAAATTGATCCAAACGTAGGTCTAGACCCAAGAATTGTGTGTTAAATTTCCTAAGTGTAATAATAACAACAAGTTAATATAAAAGGGAAACAAACTTGTTTTAATAAAACCGTGTAAAACAGCTAACTTATGAACGTTCTCAGAATTCGACGAAACTTGACCCAATCGCAGGTCTAGAACCAAGCCTTTGTGTTGTAAATTTGCTAATCATAATAATAACTACAAGTTAGTATAAAAGGAAAACAAACTTGTTTTTATAAAATCATGCAAAACAACTAACTTTTGAACGTTCTTAGAATTCGACGAAACTTGACCTAATCGCAGGTCTAGACCCAAGCATTTGTGTTGTAAATTTGCTAATCGTAATAATAACTACAAGTTAGTATAAAAGGAAAACAAACTTGTTTTAATAAACCCGTGCAAACCAGCTAAATTTTGAACGGTCTCAGAATTCGACGAAACTTGACCCAAACGTTGGTCTAGACCAAAGCATTTGTGTTGTAAATTTGCTAAGCGTAATAATAACTACAAGTTAGTATAAAAGGAAAACAAACTTGTTTTTATAAAATCATGCAAAACAACTAACTTTTGAACGTTCTTAGAATTCGACGAAACTTGACCTAATCGCAGGTCTAGACCCAAGCATTTGTGTTGTAAATTTGCTAATCGTAATAATAACTACAAGTTAGTATAAAAGGAAAACAAACTTGTTTTAATAAACCCGTGCAAACCAGCTAAATTTTGAACGGTCTCAGAATTCGACGAAACTTGACCCAAACGTTGGTCTAGACCAAAGCATTTGTGTTGTAAATTTGCTAAGCGTAATAATAACTACAAGTTAGTATAAAAGGGAAACAAACTTGTTTTAATAAAACCTTGCAAAACAGCTAAATTTTGAACGTTCTCAGAATTCGACGAAACCTATCTCAAACGTTGGTCTAGACACAAGCATTTGTGTGGTAAATTTTCTAAGCGTAATAATAATTACAAGTTAGTGTAAAAGGGAAACAAACTTGTTTTAATAATACCGAGAAAAACAGCTAATATTTGAACGTTCTCAGAATTCAACGAAACTTGACCCAATCCCAGGTCTAGACCCAAGCATTTTTATTGGAAAATTGCCAAGCGTAATAATAACTACAAGTTAGTATAAAAAGGAAAAAAACTTATTTCAATAAAACCGTCCAAAACAGCTAACTTTTGAACGTTCTCAAAATTCGACGAAACTTGACCCAATCGTAGGACCCTAGAATATCTGTGGTAAATTTTCTAAGCGAAATAATAACTACAAGTTAGTATAAAAGGGAAAGAAACTTGTGTTTAATAAAACCGTGCAAAACATCTAAATTTTGAGCATTCTCAGAATTCGACTAAACTTGATCCAAACGTAGGTCTAGACCCAAGAATTTGTGTGTTAAATTTTCTAAGTGTAATAATAACTACAAGTTAATATAAAAGGGAAACAAACTTGTTTTAATAAAACCGTGTAAAACAGCTAACTTATGAACGTTTTCAAAATTCGACGAAACTTTTTTTTTTTGGGGTAAGTGTAATTTTCATTAAAAAAAAAGAGAAGTATATTACAACAGTGTCCCTCATTAGATCTTGACCCATTCGCAGGTCTAGAACCAAGCATTTGTGTTGTACATTTGCTAATCGTAATAATAACTACAAGTTAGTATAAAAGGTAAACAAACTTGTTTTAATAAAATCGTGCAAACCAACTAACTTTTGAACGTTCTTAGAATTCGACGAAACTTGACCAATCGCAGGTCTAGACCCAAGCATTTGTGTTGTAAATTTGCTAATCGTAATAATACTACAAGTTAGTATAAAAGGGAAACAAACTTGTTTTAATAAACCCGTGCAAACCAGCTAAATTTTGAACGGTCCCAGAATTCGACGAAACTTGACCCAAACGTTGGTCTAGACGATAGCATTTGTTTAGTAAATTTGTTAAGCGTAATAATAACTACAAGTTAGTATAAAAGGGAAACAAACTTGTTTTAATAAAACCGTGCAAAACAACTATATTTTGAACGTTCTCAGAATTCGACGAAACCTATCTCAAACGTTGGTCTAGACACAAGCATTTGTGTGGTAAATTTTCTAAGCGTAATAATAACTACAAGTTAGTGTAAAAGGGAAACAAACTTGTTTTAATAACCCGTGCAAACCAGCTAAATTTTGAACGGTCTCAGAATTCGACGAAACTTGACCCAAACGTTGGTCGAGACCAAAGCATTTGTGTTGTAAATTTGCTAAGCGTAATAATAACTACAAGTTAGTATAAAAGGGAAACAAACTTATTTTAATAAAACCGTGCAAAACAGCTAAATTTTGAACGTTCTCAGAATTCGACGAAACCTATCTCAAACGTTGGTCTAGACACAAGCATTTGTGTGGTAAATTTTCTAAGCGTAATAATAACTACAAGTTAGTGTAAAAGGGAAACAAACTTGTTTTAATAATACCGAGGAAAACAGCTAATAATTGAACGTTCTCAGAATTCAACGAAACTTGACCCAATCCCAGGTCTAGACCCAAGCATTTTTATTGGAAAATGGCCAAGCGTAATAATAACTACAAATTAGTATAAAAAGGAAAAAAACTTATTTCAATAAAACCGTCCAAAACAGCTAACTTTTGAACGTTCTCAAAATTCGACGAAACTTGACCCAATCGTAGGTCTAGACCCTAGAATATCTGTGGTGAATTTTCTAAGCGTAATAATAACTACAAGTTAGTATAAAAGGGAAACAAACTTGTGTTTAATAAAACCGTGCAAAACAGCTAAATTTTGAGCATTCTCAGAATTCGACTAAACTTGATCCAAACGTAGGTCTAGACCGAAGAATTTGTGTGTTAAATTTCCTAAGTGTAATAATAACTACAAGTTAATATAAAAGGGAAACAAACTTGTTTTAATAAAACCGTGTAAAACAGCTAACTTATGAACATTTTCAGAATTCGACGAAACTTTTTTTTTTTGGGGTAAGTGTAATTTTCATTAAAAAAAAAAGAGAAGTATATTACAACAGTGTCCCTCATTAGATCTTGACCCATTCGCAGGTCTAGACCCAAGCATTTGTGTTGTAAATTTGGTAATCGTAATAATAACTACAAGTTAGTATAAAAGGTAAACAAACTTGTTTTAATAAAATCGTGCAAAACAACTAACTTTTGAACGTTCTTAGAATTCGACGAAACATGACCCAATCGCAGGTCTAGACCCAAGCATTTGTGTTGTAAATTTGCTAATCGTAATAATACTACAAGTTAGTATAAAAGGGAAACAAACTTGATTTAATAAAACCGTGCAAAACAGCTAAATTTTGAACGGTCTCAGAATTCGACGAAACTTGACCCAAAGGTTGGTCTAGACCAAAGCATTTGTGTTGTAAATTTGCTAAGCGTAATAATAACTACAAGTTAGTATAAAAGGGAAACAAAATTATTTTAATAAAACTGTTCAAAACAGCTAAATTTTGAGCATTCTCAGAATTCGACGAAACTTGACCAAAACGTAGGTCTAGATCCAAGAATTTGTGTGTTAAATTTCTAAGCATAATAATAATTATAAGCTAGTATAACAGGGAAACAAACTTACTTTAATAAAACCGTGCAGAACAGCTAAATTTTGAACATTCTCAAAATTTTACGAAACTTGAACCAAACATAGATCTAGACCCAAGCATTTGTGTTATACATTTGCTAAGCGTTATAATAACAACAAGTCAGTATAAAACGAAAACAAACTTGCTTCAATAAAACCGTGCAAAACAGCTAAGTTTTGAACGTTCTCAGAATTCGAATAGCCTGTCCCAAACGTTGGTCTACACCCAAGCATTTGTGTGGTGAATTTTCTAAGCGTAATAATAACTACAAGTTAGTATAAAAGGGAACAAACTTGTTTCAATAAAACCGTGCAAAACAGCTAAATTTTGAGCATTCTCAGAATTCGACGAAAATTGATCCAAACGTAGGTCTAGACCCAAGAATTGTGTGTTAAATTTCCTAAGTGTAATAATAACAACAAGTTAATATAAAAGGGAAACAAACTTGTTTTAATAAAACCGTGTAAAACAGCTAACTTATGAACGTTTTCAGAATTCGACGAAACTTGACCTAATCGCAGGTCTAGAACCAAGCCTTTGTGTTGTAAATTTGCTAATCATAATAATAACTACAAGTTAGTATAAAAGGAAAACAAACTTGTTTTAATAAAACCATGCAAAACAACTAACTTTTGAACGTTCTTAGAATTCGACGAAACTTGACCTAATCGCTGGTCTAGACCCAAGCATTTGTGTTGTAAATTTGCTAATCGTAATAGTAACTACAAGTTAGTATAAAAGGAAAACAAACTTGTTTTAATAAACCCGTGCAAACCAGCTAAATTTTGAACGGTCTCAGAATTCGACGAAACTTGACCCAAACGTTGGTCTAGACCAAAGCATTTGTGTTGTAAATTTGCTAAGCGTAATAATAACTACAAGTTAGTATAAAAGGGAAACAAACTTGTTTTAATAAAACCGTTCAAAACAGCTAAATTTTGAACGTTCTCAGAATTCGACGAAACCTATCTCAAACGTTGGTCTAGACACAAGCATTTGTGTGGTAAATTTTCTAAGCGTAATAATAATTACAAGTTAGTGTAAAAGGGAAACAAACTTGTTTTAATAATACCGAGGAAAACAGCTAATATTTGAACGTTCTCAGAATTCAACGAAACTTGACCCAATCCCAAGTCTAGACCCAAGCATTTTTATTGGAAAATTGCCAAGCGTAATAATAACTACAAATTAGTATAAAAAGGAAAAAAACTTATTTCAATAAAACCGTCCAAAACAGCTAACTTTTGAACGTTCTCAAAATTCGACGAAACTTGACCCAATCGTAGGACCCTAGAATATCTGTGGTAAATTTTTTAAGCGTAATAATAACTTCAAGTTAGTATAAAAGGGAAAGAAACTTGTGTTTAATAAAACCGTGCAAAACATCTAAATTTTGAGCATTCTCAGAATTCGACTAAACTTGATCCAAACGTAGGTCTAGACCCAAGAATTTGTGTGTTAAATTTCCTAAGTGTAATAATAACTACAAGTTAATATAAAAGGGAAACAAACTTGTTTTAATAAAACCGTGTAAAACAACTAACTTATGAACGTTTTCAGAATTCGACGAAACTTTTTTTTTTTTGGGGTAAGTGTAATTTTCATTAAAAAAAAAGAGAAGTATATTACAACAGTGTCCCTCATTAGATCTTGACCCATTCGCAAGTCTAGACCCAAGCATTTGTGTTGTAAATTTGCTAATCGTAATAATAACTACAAGTTAGTATAAAAGGTAAACAAACTTGTTTTAATAAAATCGTGCAAAACAACTAACTTTTGAACGTTCTTAGAATCCGACGAAACTTGACCAATCGCAGGTCTAGACCCAAGCATTTGTGTTGTAAATTTGCTAATCGTAATAATACTACAAGTTAGTATAAAAGGAAAACAAACTTGATTTAATAAAACCGTGCAAAACAGCTAAATTTTGAACGGTCTCAGAATTCGACGAAACTTGACCCAAACGTTGGTCTAGACCAAAGCATTTGTGTTGTAAATTTGCTAAGCGTAATAATAACTACAAGTTAGTATAAAAGGGAAACAAAATTGTTTTAATAAAACTGTTCAAAACAGCTAAATTTGAGCATTCTCAGAATTCGACGAAACTTGACCCAAACGTAGGTCTAGATCCAAGAATTTGTGTGTTAAATTTCTAAGCATAATAATAATTATAAGTTAGTATAACAGGGAAACAAACTTACTTTAATAAAACCGTGCAGAACAGCTAAATTTTGAACATTCTCAAAATTTTACGAAACTTGAACCAAACATAGATCTAGACCCAAGCATTTGTGTTATACATTTGCTAAGCGTTATAATAACTACAAGTCAGTATAAAACGAAAACAAACTTGCTTTAATAAACCGTGCAAAACAGCTAAATTTTGAACGTTCTCAGAATTCGAATAGCCTGTCCCAAACGTTGGTCTACACCCAAGCATTTGTGTGGTAAATTTGCTAAGTGTAATAATAACTACAAGTTAGTATAAAAGGGAACAAACTTGTTTTAATAAAACCGTGCAAAACAGCTAAATTTTGAGCATTCTCAGAATTCGACGAAAATTGATCCAAACGTAGGTCTAGACCCAAGAATTGTGTGTTAAATTTTCTAAGTGTAATAATAACAACAAGTTAATATAAAAGGGAAACAAACTTGTTTTAATAAAACCGTGTAAAACAGCTAACTTATGAACGTTCTCAGAATTCGACGAAACTTGACCCAATCGCAGGTCTAGAACCAAGCCTTTGTGTTGTAAATTTGCTAATCGTAATAATAACTACAAGTTAGTATAAAAGGAAAACAAACTTGTTTTAATAAAACCATGCAAAACAACTAAATTTTGAACGTTCTTAGAATTCGACGAAACTTGACCCAATCGTAGGTCTAGACCCAAGCATTTGTGTTGTAAATTTGCTAATCGTAATAATAACTACAAGTTAGTATAAAAGGAAAATAAACTTGTTTTAATAAACCCGTGCAAACCAGCTAAATTTTGAACGGTCTCAGAATTCGACGAAACTTGACCCAAACGTTGGTCTAGACCAAAGCATTTGTGTTGTAAATTTGCTAAGCGTAATAATAACTACAAGTTAGTATAAAAGGGAAACAAACTTGTTTTAATAAAACCGTGCAAAACAGCTAAATTTTGAACGTTCTCAGAATTCGACGAAACCTATCTCAAACGTTGGTCTAGACACAAGCATTTGTGTGGTAAATTTTCTAAGCGTAATAATAACTACAAGTTAGTGTAAAAGGGAAACAAACTTGTTTTAATAATACCGAGGAAAACAGCTAATAATTGAACGTTCTCAGAATTCAACGAAACTTGACCCAATCCCAGGTCTAGACCCAAGCATTTTTATTGGAAAATTGCCAAGCGTAATAATAACTACAAGTTAGTATAAAAAGGAAAAAAACTTATTTCAATAAAACCGTCCAAAACAGCTAACTTTTGAACGTTCTCAAAATTCGACGAAACTTGACCCAATCGTAGGTCTAGACCCTAGAATATCTGTGGTAAATTTTCTAAGCGTAATAATAACTACAAGTTAGTATAAAAGGGAAACAAACTTGTTTTAATAAAACCGTGCAAAACAGCTAAATTTTGAGCATTCTCAGAATTCGACTAAACTTGATCCAAACGTAGGTCTAGACCCAAGAATTTGTGTGTTAAATTTCCTAAGTGTAATAATAACTACAAGTTAATATAAAAGGGAAACAAACTTATTTTAATAAAACCGTGTAAAACAGCTAACTTATGAACGTTTTCAGAATTCGACGAAACTTTTTTTTTTTGGCGTAAGTGTAATTTTCATTAAAAAAAAAAGAGAAGTATATTACAACAGTGTCCCTCATTAGATCTTGACCCATTCGCAGGTCTAGACCCAAGCATTTGTGTTGTAAATTTGCTAATCGTAATAATAACTATAAGTTAGTATAAAAGGTAAACAAACTTGTTTTAATAAAATCGTGCAAAACAACTAACTTTTGAACGTTCTTAGAATTCGACGAAACATGACCCAATCGCAGGTCTAGACCCAAGCATTTGTGTTGTAAATTTGCTAATCGTAATAATACTACAAGTTAGTATAAAAGGGAAACAAACTTGATTTAATAAAAATCGTGCAAAACAGCTAAATTTTGAACGGTCTCAGAATTCGACGAAACTTGACCCAAACGTTGGTCTAGACCAAAGCATTTGTGTTGTAAATTTGCTAAGCGTAATAATAACTACAAGTTAGTATAAAAGGGAAACAAAATTGTTTTAATAAAACTATTCAAAACAGCTAAATTTTGAGCATTCTCAGAATTCGACGAAACTTGACCCAAACGTAGGTCTAGATCCAAGAATTTGTGTGTTAAATTTCTAAGCATAATAATAATTATAAGTTAGTATAACAGGGAAACAAACTTACTTTAATAAAACCGTGCAGAACAGCTAAATTTTGAACATTCTCAAAATTTTACGAAACTTGAACCAAACATAGATCTAGACCCAAGAATTTGTGTTATACATTTGCTAAGCGTTATAATAACTACAAGTCAGTATAAAACGAAAACAAACTTGCTTTAATAAAACCGTGCAAAACAGCTAAATTTTGAACGTTCTCAGAATTCGAATAGCCTGTCCCAAACGTTGGTCAACACCCAAGCATTTGTGTGGTAAATTTGCTAAGTGTAATAATAACTACAAGTTAGTATAAAAGGGAACAAACTTGTTTTAATAAAACCGTGCAAAACAGCTAAATTTTGAGCATTCTCAGAATTCGACGAAAATTGATCCAAACGTAGGTCTAGACCCAAGAATTGTGTGTTAAATTTCCTAAGTGTAATAATAACAACAAGTTAATATAAAAGGGAAACAAACTTGTTTGAATAAAACCGTGTAAAACAGCTAACTTATGAACGTTCTCAGAATTCGACGAAACTTGACCCAATCGCAGGTCTAGAACCAAGCCTTTGTGTTGTAAATTTGCTAATCGTAATAATAACTACAAGTTAGTATAAAAGGAAAACAAACTTGTTTTAATAAAACCATGCAAAACAACTAACTTTTGAACGTTCTTAGAATTCGACGAAACTTGACCCAATCGCAGGTCTAGACCCAAGCATTTGTGTTGTAAATTTGCTAATCGTAATAATAACTACAAGTTAGTATGAAAGGAAAACAAACTTGTTTTAATAACCCGTGCAAACCAGCTAAATTTTGAACGGTCTCATAATTCGACGAAACTTGACCCAAACGTTGGTCGAGACCAAAGCATTTGTGTTGTAAATTTGCTAAGCGTAATAATAACTACAAGTTAGTATAAAAGGGAAACAAACTTGTTTTAATAAAACCGTGCAAAACAGCTAAATTTTGAACGTTCTCAGAATTCGACGAAACCTATCTCAAACGTTGGTCTAGACACAAGCATTTGTGTGGTAAATTTTCTAAGCGTAATAATAACTACAAGTTAGTGTAAAAGGGAAACAAACTTGTTTTAATAATACCGCGAAAAACAGCTAATAATTGAACGTTCTCAGAATTCAACGAAACTTGACCCAATCCCAGGTCTAGACCCAAGCATTTTTATTGGAAAATGGCCAAGCGTAATAATAACTACAAGTTAGTATAAAAAGGAAAAAAACTTATTTCAATAAAACCGTCCAAAACAGCTAACTTTTGAACGTTCTCAAAATTCGACGAAACTTGACCCAATCGTAGGTCTAGACCCTAGAATATCTGTGGTAAATTTTCTAAGCGTAATAATAACTACAAGTTAGTATAAAAGGGAAACAAACTTGTTTTAATAAAACCGTGCAAAACAGCTAAATTTTGAGCATTCTCAGAATTCGACTAAACTTGATCCAAACGTAGGTCTAGACCCAAGAATTTGTGTGTTAAATTTCCTAAGTGTAATAATAACTACAAGTTAATATAAAAGGGAAACAAACTTGTTTTAATAAAACCGTGTAAAACAGCTAACTTATGAACGTTTTCAGAATTCGACGAAACTTTTTTTTTTGGGGGTAAGTGTAATTTTCATTAAAAAAAAAAAGAGAAGTATATTACAGCAGTGTCCCTCATTAGATCTTGACCCATTCGCAGGTCTAGACCCAAGCATTTGTGTTGTAAATTTGCTAATCGTAATAATAACTACAAGTTAGTATAAAAGAGAAAACAAACTTGTTTTAATAAAATCGTGCAAAACAACTAACTTTTGAACGTTCTTAGAATTCGACGAAACATGACCCAATCGCAGGTCTAGACCCAAGCATTTGTGTTGTAAATTTGCTAATCGTAATAATACTACAAGTTAGTATAAAAGGGAAACAAACTTGATTTAATAAAAATCGTGCAAAACAGCTAAATTTTGAACGGTCTCAGAATTCGACGAAACTTGACCCAAACGTTGGTCTAGACCAAAGCATTTGTGTTGTAAATTTGCTAAGCGTAATAATAACTACAAGTTAGTATAATAGGAAAACAAAATTGTTTTAATAAAACTGTTCAAAACAGCTAAATTTTGAGCATTCTCAGAATTCGACGAAACTTGACCCAAACGTAGGTCTAGATCCAAGAATTTGTGTGTTAAATTTCTAAGCATAATAATAATTATAAGTTAGTATAACAGGGAAACAAACTTACTTTAATAAAACCGTGCAGAACAGCTAAATTTTGAACATTCTCAAAATTTTACGAAACTTGAACCAAACATAGATCTAGACCCAAGCATTTGTGTTATACATTTGCTAAGCCTTATAATAACTACAACTCAGTATAAAACGAAAACAAACTTGCTTTAATAAAACCGTGCAAAACAGCTAAATTTTGAACGTTCTCAGAATTCGAATAGCATGTCCCAAACGTTGGTCTACACCCAAGCATTTGTGTGGTAAATTTGCTAAGTGTAATAATAACTACAAGTTAGTATAAAAGGGAACAAACTTGTTTTAATAAAACCGTGCAAAACAGCTAAATTTTGAGCATTCTCAGAATTCGACGAAAATTGATCCAAACGTAGGTCTAGACCCAAGAATTGTGTGTTAAATTTCCTAAGTGTAATAATAACAACAAGTTAATATAAAAGGGAAACAAACTTGTTTTAATAAAACCGTGTAAAACAGCTAACTTATGAACGTTCTCAAAATTCGACGAAACTTGACCCAATCGCAGGTCTAGAACCAATCCTTTGTGTTGTAAATTTGCTAATCGTAATAATAACTACAAGTTAGTATAAAAGGAAAACAAACTTGTTTTAATAAAACCATGCAAAACAACTAACTTTTGAACGTTCTTAGAATTCGACGAAACTTGACCCAATCGCAGGTCTAGACCCAAGCATTTGTGTTGTAAATTTGCTAATCGTAATAATAACTACAAGTTAGTATAAAAGGGAAACAAACTTGTTTTAATAAAACCGTGCAAAACAGCTAAATTTTGAACGTTCTCAGAATTCGACGAAACCTATCTCAAACGTTGGTCTAGACACAAGCATTTGTGTGGTAAATTTTCTAAGCGTAATAATAACTACAAGTTAGTGTAAAAGGGAAACAAACTTGTTTTAATAATACCGAGGAAAACAGCTAATATTTGAACGTTCTCAGAATTCAACGAAACTTGACCCAATCCCAGGTCTAGACCCAAGCATTTTTATTGGAAAATTGCCAAGCGTAATAATAACTACAAGTTAGTATAAAAAGGAAAAAAACTTATTTCAATAAAACCGTCCAAAACAGCTAACTTTTGAACGTTCTCAAAATTCGACGAAACTTGACCCAATCGTAGGTCTAGACCCTAGAATATCTGTGGTAAATTTTCTAAGCGTAATAATAACTACAAGTTAGTATAAAAGGGAAACAAACTTGTTTTAATAAAACCGTGCAAAACAGCTAAATTTTGAGCATTCTCAGAATTCGACTAAACTTGATCCAAACGTAGGTCTAGACCCAAGAATTTGTGTGTTAAATTACCTAAGTGTAATAATAACTACAAGTTAATATAAAAGGGAAACAAACTTGTTTTAATAAAACCGTGTAAAACAGCTAACTTATGAACGTTTTCAGAATTCGACGAAACTTTTTTTTTTTGGGATAAGTGTAATTTTCATTAAAAAGAAAAAGAGAAGTATATTACAACAGTGTCCCTCATTAGATCTTGACCCATTCGCAGGTCTAGACCCAAGCATTTGTGTTGTAAATTTGCTAATCGTAATAATAACTACAAGTTAGTATTAAAGAGAAAACAAACTTGTTTTAATAAAATCGTGCAAAACAACTAACTTTTGAACGTTCTTAGAATTCGACGAAACATGACCCAATCGCAGGTCTAGACCCAAGCACTTGTGTTGTAAATTTGCTAATCGTAATAATACTACAAGTTAGTATAAAAGGGAAACAAACTTGATTTAATAAAAATCGTGCAAAACAGCTAAATTTTGAACGGTCTCAGAATTCGACGAAACTTGACCCAAACGTTGGTCTAGACCAAAGCATTTGTGTTGTAAATTTGCTAAGCGTAATAATAACTACAAGTTAGTATAAAAGAGAAACAAAATTGTTTTAATAAAACTATTCAAAACAGCTAAATTTTGAGCATTCTCAGAATTCGACGAAACTTGACCCGACGTAGGTCTAGATCCAAGAATTTGTGTGTTAAATTTCTAAGCATAATAATAATTATAAGTTAGTATAACAGGGAAACAAACTTACTTTAATAAAACCGTGCAGAACAGCTAAATTTTGAACATTCTCAAAATTTTACGAAACTTGAACCAAACATAGATGTAGACCCAAGAATTTGTGTTATACATTTGCTAAGCGTTATAATAACTACAAGTCAGTATAAAACGAAAACAAACTTCCTTTAATAAAACCGTGCAAAACAGCTAAATTTTGAACGTTCTCAGAATTCGAATAGCCTGTCCCAAACGTTGGTCTACACCCAAGCATTTGTGTGGTAAATTTGCTAAGTGTAATAATAACTACAAGTTAGTATAAAAGGGAACAAACTTGTTTTAATAAAACCGTGCAAAACAGCTAAATTTTGAGCATTCTCAGAATTCGACGAAAATTGATCCAAACGTAGGTCTAGACCTGTAGCACCTCCTTCGCTACAAGGGCTATATCTACCCTAAACGTCATACTTATAGCAATCCCTGTGTTTATAAATATAAATGCACATAATAATTTAATCCATATGAATACGTAACCCCAACGTCATAACAACATAATCAACCGACAACATCATATATACAAATCAAACACCTCGAGTAGTCAACCACAGTTAATCTCCATTCCTACGTTCTCTTTATACAAACAAACTAAGATTCGTACTCTAGCTGACAAAAAGGAGAAACAGCATACTGGCCCGACCTGACTGAGTATAGTGCGTAGACCTATTCTTCAACAGTCAGATACCTCAAAGTCTACTCCTGAAAGAAAATGTCAACAGAGGGATGAGCCTGCCACTCAGTAAGTAAATAATCAGCCCTATCTATATATGTACATCAAACACAGCCCAAACATGACAAGTAGGCAACATGCATGGATTACAGTCAATTTAACTCCAACATAATCAACTGTAGTACACCGCATAGCTATCTCACAATAAAATAATCAATTAAACTTCTTTTTTTCCTAGTTTGCTTACCAGAAGGTGATATCGTGTTTTTCCCGTCAACTCAGTCTCACCGTCAAATAAATTTAAGTGAATCCCCTTGACAGCCGGCTCATCAATCTCATTTCGCATCATAGCTCTTTTCAATTCGCATCATAGCTCTTTCAATTCGCATCATAGCTCTTTTATTTCGCATCATAGCTCTTTTCACATCACATCTTTTTTTTTTTCATATCGCATCAAAGCTCTTTTCATTTCATTTCTTTCTCATATCGCATCAAAGCTCTTTTCATTTCATTTCTTTCTCATATCGCATCAAAGCTCTTTTCAACACGTCAAGGGGTATTCACGCCACAATTATATTCAATTTCCACCACTCCCTCATTTCCACATATCACCATTCTTGTAAGCAACTAGTAACGTAAAACAATATATCATTACATTCTCATTTTCAGACACCCACAACACATCAAACAACAAACATAATATTTCAACGTATTTCCTCATTCCACGTACACAATATCGACAATCAAATCAAATCATTCATCACTTATATACTTTCAGACAAATCAATGGCAGCATTAACCACAAATTCATATAACAGTAAAACCACAAATACAGAAAGCATATATAGATAATACTAATTATTTACTTACCTCGACCTTACAACGTTTCTTTCTACTCAATCGCTAATTGTCAGCCATTTCACCTCACCCCCGTATCCTATAATGAGTTATACCACATACAATTAATATATCGAGAATATCGTAATTTCTTTTAAATATAATATTGACTATCATTTGTATCTATCGAAGTACAAATCTTCGTTTTTCCTCTTTATTAACATACCATTTATTAACTATAATTTTTGGAATATTTCCATGAATTTTCTACCAATTTCTCGCTATTATATAATTTAATTAAGCAATAATACATAGAATTGCGTATTTGGTTAATCATTCCGATGGAATTACATAAATTGGCTATAACAACATTCAAATCTAATAAATTTAACAATCTAATTGACCAATGATATCATTTTTATATCCAATTTAATATTTAATTCGACACTATTTGAAATAGCCAAACTCGTAAAATACTCCGATTAAATAGTACATCACTTAGTATAAACAACATTTAATAAACGGACTAATTAAATACTATAATTATATAAATTAATAAAAATTAAATTACAATTCGTACCTCTGTTTCTTCCTCTTTCTTTTCGCTGAATTTGTGTGTGTGAGTTATGTGTATACAACTACAAAACAAAAGAAAAGAAAAGGAAAGGGATGGTGAGGCGGTGGGAGGTGGGCCACAGCCCACTCTCATCTTTTTCTCTACTCTTTCATATATATATATATATATATATATATATATTATTTACTTACTAACATATATATATATATAATATTATTATTTTATTTATTTAATTAAACTTTTCATAAAATACCAATTACGTCCTTCTTAATTTTCTTAACTAATACAAATTGTCCCAAAATATTATAACAATCTCCAATTTAATTCATTCAAGTGTTATTATATTCCAATTATAGCCCATAATTTATTTACTAATTAACTAAATTTCACAAAAGAATTATCAATTAATCCCCCAATTATATATTATAATTTTTGGGGCGTCACAAGACCCAAGAATTGTGTGTTAAATTTCCTAAGTGTAATAATAACAACAAGTTAATATAAAAGGGAAACAAACTTGTTTGAATAAAACCGTGTAAAACAGCTAACTTATGAACGTTCTCAGAATTCGACGAAACTTGACCCAATCGCAGGTCTAGAACCAAGCCTTTGTGTTGTAAATTTGCTAATCGTAATAATAACTACAAGTTAGTATAAAAGGAAAACAAACTTGTTTTAATAAAACCATGCAAAACAACTAACTTTTGAACGTTCTTAGAATTCGACGAAACTTGACCCAATCGCAGGTCTAGACCCAAGCATTTGTGTTGTAAATTTGCTAATCGTAATAATAACTACAAGTTAGTATAAAAGGAAAACAAACTTGTTTTAATAACCCGTGCAAACCAGCTAAATTTTGAACGGTCTTAGAATTCGACGAAACTTGACCCAAACGTTGGTCTAGACCAAAGCATTTGTGTTGTAAATTTGCTAAGCGTAATAATAACTACAAGTTAGTATAAAAGGGAAACAAACTTGTTTTAATAAAACCGTGCAAAACAGCTAAATTTTGAACGTTCTCAGAATTCGACGAAACCTATCTCAAACGTTGGTCTAGACACAAGCATTTGTGTGGTAAATTTTCTAAGCGTAATAATAACTACAAGTTAGTGTAAAAGGGAAACAAACTTGTTTTAATAATACCGAGGAAAACAGCTAATAATTGAGCGTTCTCAGAATTCAACGAAACTTGACCCAATCCCAGGTCTAGACCCAAGCATTTTTATTGAAAAATTACCAAGCGTAATAATAACTACAAGTTAGTATAAAAAGGAAAAAAACTTATTTCAATAAAACCGTCCAAAACAGCTAACTTTTGAACGTTCTCAAAATTCGATGAAACTTGACCCAATCGTAGGTCTAGACCCTAGAATATCTGTGGTAAATTTTCTAAGCGTAATAATAACTACAAGTTAGTATAAAAGGGAAACAAACTTGTTTTAATAAAATCGTGCAAAACAGCTAAATTTTGAGCATTCTCAGAATTCGACTAAACTTGATCCAAACGTAGGTCTAGACCCAAGAATTTGTGTGTTAAATTTCCTAAGTGTAATAATAACTACAAGTTAATATAAAAGGGAAACAAACTTGTTTTAATAAAACCGTGTAAAACAGCTAACTTATGAACGTTTTCAGAATTCGACGAAACTTTTTTTTTTTGGGGTAAGTGTAATTTTCATTAAAAAAAAAAAGAGAAGTATATTACAACAGTGTCCCTCATTAGATCTTGACCCATTCGCAGGTCTAGACCCAAGCATTTGTGTTGTAAATTTGCTAATCGTAATAATAACTACAAGTTAGTATAGAAGGTAAACAAACTTGTTTTAATAAAATCGTGCAAAACAACTAACTTTTGAACGTTCTTAGAATTCGACGAAACATGACCCAATCGCAGGTCTAGACCCAAGCATTTGTGTTGTAAATTTGCTAATCGTAATAATACTACAAGTTAGTATAAAAGGGAAACAAACTTGATTTAATAAAACCGTGCAAAACAGCTAAATTTTGAACGGTCTCAGAATTCGACGAAACTTGACCCAAACGTTGGTCTAGACCAAAGCATTTGTGTTGTAAATTTGCTAAGCGTAATAATAACTACAAGTTAGTATAAAAGGGAAACAAAATTGTTTTAATAAAACTGTTCAAAACAGCTAAATTTTGAGCATTCTCAGAATTCGACGAAACTTGACCCAAACGTAGGTCTAGATCCAAGAATTTGTGTGTTAAATTTCTAAGCATAATAATAATTATAAGTTAGTATAACAGGGAAACAAACTTACTTTAATAAAACCGTGCAGAACAGCTAAATTTTGAACATTCTCAAAATTTTACGAAACTTGAACCAAACATAGATCTAGACCCAAGCATTTGTGTTATACATTTGCTAAGCGTTATAATAACTACAAGTCAGTATAAAACGAAAACAAACTTGCTTTAATAAAACCGTGCAAAACAGCTAAATTTTGAACGTTCTCAGAATTCGAATAGCATGTCCCAAACGTTGGTCTACACCCAAGCATTTGTGTGGTAAATTTGCTAAGTGTAATAATAACTACAAGTTAGTATAAAAGGGAACAAACTTGTTTTAATAAAACCGTGCAAAACAGCTAAATTTTGAGCATTCTCAGAATTCGACGAAAATTGATCCAAACGTAGGTCTAGACCCAAGAATTGTGTGTTAAATTTCCTAAGTGTAATAATAACAACAAGTTAATATAAAAGGAAAACAAACTTGTTTTAATAAAACCGTGTAAAACAGCTAACTTATGAACGTTCTCAAAATTCGACGAAACTTGACCCAATCGCAGGTCTAGAACCAATCCTTTGTGTTGTAAATTTGCTAATCGTAATAATAACTACAAGTTAGTATAAAAGGAAAACAAACTTGTTTTAATAAAATCATGCAAAACAACTAACTTTTGAACGTTCTTAGAATTCGACGAAACTTGACCCAATCGCAGGTCTAGACCCAAGCATTTGTGTTGTAAATTTGCTAATCGTAATAATAACTACAAGTTAGTATAAAAGGAAAACAAACTTGTTTTAATAAACCCGTGCAAACCAGCTAAATTTTGAACGGTCTCAGAATTCGACGAAACTTGACCCAAACGTTGGTCTAGACCAAAGCATTTGTGTTGTAAATTTGCTAAGCATAATAATAACTACAAGTTAGTATAAAAGGGAAACAAACTTGTTTTAATAAAACCGTGCAAAACAGCTAAATTTTGAACGTTCTCAGAATTCGACGAAACCTATCTCAAACGTTGGTCTAGACACAAGCATTTGTGTGGTAAATTTTCTAAGCGTAATAATAACTACAAGTTAGTGTAAGAGGGAAACAAACTTGTTTTAATAATACCGAGGAAAACAGCTACTATTTGAACGTTCTCAGAATTCAACGAAACTTGACCCAATCCCAGGTCTAGACCCAAGCATTTTTATTGGAAAATTGCCAAGCGTAATAATAACTACAAGTTAGTATAAAAAGGAAAAAAACTTATTTCAATAAAACCGTCCAAAACAGCTAACTTTTGAACGTTCGCAAAATTCGACGAAACTTGACCCAATCGTAGGTCTAGACCCTAGAATATCTGTGGTAAATTTTCTAAGCGTAATAATAACTACAAGTTAGTATAAAAGGGAAACAAACTTGTTTTAATAAACCGTGCAAAACAGCTAAATTTTGAGCATTCTTAGAATTCGACTAAACTTGATCCAAATGTAGGTCTAGACCCAAGAATTTGTGTGTTAAATTACCTAAGTGCAATAATAACTACAAGTTAATATAAAAGGGAAACAAACTTGTTTTAATAAAACCGTGTAAAACAGCTAACTTATGAACGTTTTCATAATTCGACGAAAGTTTTTTTTTTTTGGGGTAAGTGTAATTTTCATTAAAAAAAAAAAGAGAAGTATATTACAACAGTGTCCCTCATTAGATCTTGACCCATTCGCAGGTCTAGACCCAAGCATTTGTATTGTAAATTTGCTAATCGTAATAATAACTACAAGTTAGTATAAAAGGTAAACAAACTTGTTTTAATAAAATCGTGCAAAACAACTAACTTTTGAACGTTCTTAGAATTCGACGAAACATGACCCAATCGCAGGTCTAGACCCAAGCATTTGTGTTGTAAATTTGCTAATCGTAATAATACTACAAGTTAGTATAAAAGGGAAACAAACTTGATTTAATAAAACCGTGCAAAACAGCTAAATTTTGAACGGTCTCAGAATTCGACGAAACTTGACCCAAACGTTGGTCTAGACCAAAGCATTTGTGTTGTAAATTTGTTAAGCGTAATAATAACTACAAGTTAGTATAAAAGGGAAACAAAATTGTTTTAATAAAACTATTCAAAACAGCTAAATTTTGAGCATTCTCAGAATTCGACGAAACTTGACCCAAACGTAGGTCTAGATCCAAGAATTTGTGTGTTAAATTTCTAAGCATAATAATAATTATAAGTTAGTATAACAGGGAAACAAACTTACTTTAATAAAACCGTGCAGAACAGCTAAATTTTGAACATTCTCAAAATTTTACGAAACTTGAACCAAACATAGATCTAGACCCAAGCATTTGTGTTATACATTTGCTAAGCGTTATAATAACTACAAGTCAGTATAAAACGAAAACAAACTTGCTTTAATAAAACCGTGCAAAACAGCTAAATTTTGAACGTTCTCAGAATTCGAATAGCCTGTCCCAAACGTTGGTCTACACCCAAGCATTTGTGTGGTAAATTTGCTAAGTGTAATAATAACTACAAGTTAGTATAAAAGGGAGCAAACTTGTTTTAATAAAACCGTGCAAAACAGCTAAATTTTGAGCATTCTCAGAATTCGACGAAAATTGATCCAAACGTAGGTCTAGACCCAAGAATTGTGTGTTAAATTTTCTAAGTGTAATAATAACAACAAGTTAATATAAAAGGGAAACACACTTGTTTTAATAAAACCGTGTAAAACAGCTAACTTTTGAACGTTCTTAGAATTCGACGAAACTTGACCCAATCGCAGGTCTAGACCCAAGCATTTGTGTTGTAAATTTGCTAATCGTAATAATACTACAAGTTAGTATAAAAGGGAAACAAACTTGATCTAATAAAACCGTGCAAAACAGCTAAATTTTGAACGGTCTCAGAATTCGACGAAACTTGACCCAAACGTTGGTCTAGACCAAAGCATTTGTGTTGTAAATTTGCTAATCGTAATAATAACTACAAGTTAGTATAAAAGGGAAACAAAATTGTTTTAATAAAACTGTTCAAAACAGCTAAATTTTGAGCATTCTCAGAATTCGACGAAACTTGACCCAAACGTAGGTCTAGATCCAAGAATTTGTGTGTTAAATTTCTAAGCATAATAATAATTATAAGTTAGTATAACAGGGAAACAAACTTACTTTAATAAAACCGTGCAGAACAGCTAAATTTTGAACATTTTCAAAATTTTACGAAACTTGAACCAAACATAGATCTAGACCCAAGCATTTGTGTTATACATTTGCTAAGCGTTATAATAACTACAAGTCAGTATAAAACGAAAACAAACTTGCTTTAATAAAATCGTGCAAAACAGCTAAATTTTGAACGTTCTCAGAATTCGAATAGCCTGTCCCAAACGTTGGTCTACACCCAAGCATTTGTGTGGTAAATTTGCTAAGTGTAATAATAACTACAAGTTAGTATAAAAGGGAACAAACTTGTTTTAATAAAACCGTGCAAAACAGCTAAATTTTGAGCATTCTCAGAATTCGACGAAAATTGATCCAAACGTAGGTCTAGACCCAAGAATTGTGTGTTAAATTTCCTAAGTGTAATAATAACAACAAGTTAATATAAAAGGGAAACAAACTTGTTTTAATAAAACCGTGTAAAACAGCTAACTTATGAACGTTTTCAGAATTCGACGAAACTTGACCCAATCGCAGGTCTAGAACCAAGCCTTTGTGTTGTAAATTTGCTAATCATAATAATAACTACAAGTTAGTATAAAAGAAAAACAATCTTGTTTTAATAAAACCATGCAAAACAACTAACTTTTGAACGTTCTTAGAATTCGACGAAACTTGACCCAATCGCAGGTCTAGACCCAAGCATTTGTGTTGTAAATTTGCTAATCGTAATGATAACTACAAGTTAGTATAAAAGGAAAACAAACTTGTTTTAATAAACCCGTGCAAACCAGCTAAATTTTGAACGGTCTCAGAATTCGACGAAACTTGACCCAAACGTTGGTCTAGACCAAAGCATTTGTGTTGTAAATTTGCTAAGCGTAATAATAACTACAAGTTAGTATAAAAGGGAAACAAACTTGTTTTAATAAAACCGTGCAAAACAGCTAAATTTTGAACGTTCTCAGAATTCGACGAAACCTATCTCAAACGTTGGTCTAGACACAAGCATTTGTGTGGTAAATTTTCTAAGCGTAATAATAACTACAAGTTAGTGTAAGAGGGAAACAAACTTGTTTTAATAATACCGAGGAAAACAGCTAATATTTGAACGTTCTCAGAATTCAACGAAACTGGACCCAATCCCAGGTCTAGACCCAAGTAGTTTTATTGGAAAATTGCCAAGCGTAATAAAAGCTACAAGTTAGTATAAAAAGGAAAAAAACTTATTTCAATAAAACCGTCCAAAACAGCTAACTTTTGAACGTTCTCAAAATTCGACGAAACTTGACCCAATCGTAGATCTAGACCCTAGAATATCTGTGGTAAATTTTCTAAGCGTAATAGTAACTACAAGTAAGTATAAAAGGGAAACAAACTTATTTTAATAAAACCGTGCAAAATAGCTAAATTTTGAACATTCTCAGAATTCGACTAAACTTGATCCAAACGTAGGTCTAGACCCAAGAATTTGTGTGTTAAATTACCTAAGTGTAATAATAACTACAAGTTAATATAAAAGGGAAACAAACTTGTTTTAATAAAACCGTGTAAAACAGCTAACTTATGAACGTTTTCAGAATTCGACGAAAGTTTTTTTTTTTGGGGTAAGTTTAATTTTCATTAAAAAAAAAAAGAGAAGTATATTACAACAGTGTCCCTCATTAGATCTTGACCCATTCGCAGGTCTAGACCCAAGCATTTGTGTTGTAAATTTGCTAATCGTAATAATAACTACAAGTTAGTATAAAAGGTAAACAAACTTGTTTTAATAAAATCGTGCAAAACAACTAACTTTTGAACGTTCTTAGAATTCGACGAAACTTGACCCAATCGCAGGTCTAGACCCAAGCATTTGTGTTGTAAATTTGCTAATCGTAATAATACTACAAGTTAGTATAAAAGGGAAACAAACTTGATCTAATAAAACCGTGCAAAACAGCTAAATTTTGAACGGTCTCATAATTCGACGAAACTTGACCCAAACGTTGGTCTAGACCAAAGCATTTGTGTTGTAAATTTGCTAATCGTAATAATAACTACAAGTTAGTATAAAAGGGAAACAAAATTGTTTTAATAAAACTGTTCAAAACAGCTAAATTTTGAGCATTCTCAGAATTCGACGAAACTTGACCCAAACGTAGGTCTAGATCCAAGAATTTGTGTGTTAAATTTCTAAGCATAATAATAATTATAAGTTAGTATAACAGGGAAACAAACTTACTTTAATAAAACCGTGCAGAACAGCTAAATTTTGAACATTTTCAAAATTTTACGAAACTTGAACCAAACATAGATCTAGACCCAAGCATTTGTGTTATACATTTGCTAAGCGTTATAATAACTACAAGTCAGTATAAAACGAAAACAAACATGCTTTAATAAAATCGTGCAAAACAGCTAAATTTTGAACGTTCTCAGAATTCGAATAGCCTGTCCCAAATGTTGGTCTACACCCAAGCATTTGTGTGGTAAATTTGCTAAGTGTAATAATAACTACAAGTTAGTATAAAAGGGAACAAACTTGTTTTAATAAAACCGTGCAAAACAGCTAAATTTTGAGCATTCTCAGAATTCGACGAAAATTGATCCAAACGTAGGTCTAGACCCAAGAATTGTGTGTTAAATTTCCTAAGTGTAATAATAACAACAAGTTAATATAAAAGGGAAACAAACTTGTTTTAATAAAACCGTGTAAAACAGCTAACTTATGAACGTTTTCAGAATTCGACGAAACTTGACCCAATCGCAGGTCTAGAACCAAGCCTTTGTGTTGTAAATTTGCTAATCATAATAATAACTACAAGTTAGTATAAAAGGAAAACAAACTTGTTTTAATAAAACCATGCAAAACAACTAACTTTTGAACGTTCTTAGAATTCGACGAAACTTGACCCAATCGCAGGTCTAGATCCAAGCATTTGTGTTGTAAATTTGCTAATCGTAATGATAACTACAAGTTAGTATAAAAGGAAAACAAACTTGTTTTAATAAACCCGTGCAAACCAGCTAAATTTTGAACGGTCTCAGAATTCGACGAAACTTGACCCAAACGTTGGTCTAAACCAAAGCATTTGTGTTGTAAATTTGCTAAGCGTAATAATAACTACAAGTTAGTATAAAAGGGAAACAAACTTGTTTTAATAAAACCGTGCAAAACAGCTAAATTTTGAACGTTCTCAGAATTCGACGAAACCTATCTCAAACGTTGGTCTAGACACAAGCATTTGTGTGGTAAATTTTCTAAGCGTAATAATAACTACAAGTTAGTGTAAGAGGGAAACAAACTTGTTTTAATAATACCGAGGAAAACAGCTAATATTTGAACGTTCTCAGAATTCAACGAAACTGGACCCAATCCCAGGTCTACACCCAAGCAGTTTTATTGGAAAATTGCCAAGCGTAATAAAAGCTACAAGTTAGTATAAAAAGGAAAAAAACTTATTTCAATAAAACCGTCCAAAACAGCTAACTTTTGAACGTTCTCAAAATTCGACGAAACTTGACCCAATCGTAGATCTAGACCCTAGAATATCTGTGGTAAATTTTCTAAGCGTAATAGTAACTACAAGTTAGTATAAAAGGGAAACAAACTTATTTTAATAAAACCGTGCAAAATAGCTAAATTTTGAACATTCTCAGAATTCGACTAAACTTGATCCAAACGTAGGTCTAGACCCAAGAATTTGTGTGTTAAATTACCTAAGTGTAATAATAACTACAAGTTAATATAAAAGGGAAACAAACTTGTTTTAATAAAACCGTGTAAAACAGCTAACTTATGAACGTTTTCAGAATTCGACGAAAGTTTTTTTTTTTGGGGTAAGTTTAATTTTCATTAAAAAAACAAAGAGAAGTATATTACAACAGTGTCCCTCATTAGATCTTGACCCATTCGCAGGTCTAGACCCAAGCATTTGTGTTGTAAATTTGCTAATCGTAATAATAACTACAAGTTAGTATAAAAGGTAAACAAACTTGTTTTAATAAAATCGTGCAAAACAACTAACTTTTGAACGTTCTTAGAATTCGACGAAACTTGACTCAATCGCAGGTCTAGACCCAAGCATTTGTGTTGTAAATTTGCTAATCGTAATAATAACTACAAGTTAGTATAAAAGGAAAACAAACTTGTTTTAATAAACCCATGCAAACCAGCTAAATTTTGAACGGTCTCAGAATTCGACGAAACATGACCCAAACGTTGGTCTAGACCAAAGCATTTGTGTTGTAAATTTGCTAAGCGTAATAATAACTACAAGTTAGTATAAAAGGGAAACAAACTTGTTTTAATAAAACCATGCAAAACAACTAACTTTTGAACGTTCTTAGAATTCGACGAAACTTGACCCAATCGCAGGTCTAGACCCAAGCATTTGTGTTGTAAATTTGCTAATCGTAATAATAACTACAAGTTAGTATAAAAGGAAAACAAACTTGTTTTAATAACCCGTGCAAACCAGCTAAATTTTGAACGGTCTTAGAATTCGACGAAACTTGACCCAAACGTTGGTCTAGACCAAAGCATTTGTGTTGTAAATTTGCTAAGCGTAATAATAACTACAAGTTAGTATAAAAGGGAAACAAACTTGTTTTAATAAAACCGTGCAAAACAGCTAAATTTTGAACGTTCTCAGAATTCGACGAAACCTATCTCAAACGTTGGTCTAGACACAAGCATTTGTGTGGTAAATTTTCTAAGCGTAATAATAACTACAAGTTAGTGTAAAAGGGAAACAAACTTGTTTTAATAATACCGAGGAAAACAGCTAATAATTGAGCGTTCTCAGAATTCAACGAAACTTGACCCAATCCCAGGTCTAGACCCAAGCATTTTTATTGAAAAATTGCCAAGCGTAATAATAACTACAAGTTAGTATAAAAAGGAAAAAAACTTATTTCAATAAAACCGTCCAAAACAGCTAACTTTTGAACGTTCTCAAAATTCGATGAAACTTGACCCAATCGTAGGTCTAGACCCTAGAATATCTGTGGTAAATTTTCTAAGCGTAATAATAACTACAAGTTAGTATAAAAGGGAAACAAACTTGTTTTAATAAAATCGTGCAAAACAGCTAAATTTTGAGCATTCTCAGAATTCGACTAAACTTGATCCAAACGTAGGTCTAGACCCAAGAATTTGTGTGTTAAATTTCCTAAGTGTAATAATAACTACAAGTTAATATAAAAGGGAAACAAACTTGTTTTAATAAAACCGTGTAAAACAGCTAACTTATGAACGTTTTCAGAATTCGACGAAACTTTTTTTTTTTGGGGTAAGTGTAATTTTCATTAAAAAAAAAAAGAGAAGTATATTACAACAGTGTCCCTCATTAGATCTTGACCCATTCGCAGGTCTAGACCCAAGCATTTGTGTTGTAAATTTGCTAATCGTAATAATAACTACAAGTTAGTATAGAAGGTAAACAAACTTGTTTTAATAAAATCGTGCAAAACAACTAACTTTTGAACGTTCTTAGAATTCGACGAAACATGACCCAATCGCAGGTCTAGACCCAAGCATTTGTGTTGTAAATTTGCTAATCGTAATAATACTACAAGTTAGTATAAAAGGGAAACAAACTTGATTTAATAAAACCGTGCAAAACAGCTAAATTTTGAACGGTCTCAGAATTCGACGAAACTTGACCCAAACGTTGGTCTAGACCAAAGCATTTGTGTTGTAAATTTGCTAAGCGTAATAATAACTACAAGTTAGTATAAAAGGGAAACAAAATTGTTTTAATAAAACTGTTCAAAACAGCTAAATTTTGAGCATTCTCAGAATTCGACGAAACTTGACCCAAACGTAGGTCTAGATCCAAGAATTTGTGTGTTAAATTTCTAAGCATAATAATAATTATAAGTTAGTATAACAGGGAAACAAACTTACTTTAATAAAACCGTGCAGAACAGCTAAATTTTGAACATTTTCAAAATTTTACGAAACTTGAACCAAACATAGATCTAGACCCAAGCATTTGTGTTATACATTTGCTAAGCGTTATAATAACTACAAGTCAGTATAAAACGAAAACAAACATGCTTTAATAAAATCGTGCAAAACAGCTAAATTTTGAACGTTCTCAGAATTCGAATAGCCTGTCCCAAATGTTGGTCTACACCCAAGCATTTGTGTGGTAAATTTGCTAAGTGTAATAATAACTACAAGTTAGTATAAAAGGGAACAAACATGTTTTAATAAAACCGTGCAAAACAGCTAAATTTTGAGCATTCTCAGAATTCGACGAAAATTGATCCAAACGTAGGTCTAGACCCAAGAATTGTGTGTTAAATTTCCTAAGTGTAATAATAACAACAAGTTAATATAAAAGGGAAACAAACTTGTTTTAATAAAACCGTGTAAAACAGCTAACTTATGAACGTTTTCAGAATTCGACGAAACTTGACCCAATCGCAGGTCTAGAACCAAGCCTTTGTGTTGTAAATTTGCTAATCATAATAATAACTACAAGTTAGTATAAAAGGAAAACAAACTTGTTTTAATAAAACCATGCAAAACAACTAACTTTTGAACGTTCTTAGAATTCGACGAAACTTGACCCAATCGCAGGTCTAGATCCAAGCATTTGTGTTGTAAATTTGCTAATCGTAATGATAACTACAAGTTAGTATAAAAGGAAAACAAACTTGTTTTAATAAACCCGTGCAAACCAGCTAAATTTTGAACGGTCTCAGAATTCGACGAAACTTGACCCAAACGTTGGTCTAAACCAAAGCATTTGTGTTGTAAATTTGCTAAGCGTAATAATAACTACAAGTTAGTATAAAAGGGAAACAAACTTGTTTTAATAAAACCGTGCAAAACAGCTAAATTTTGAACGTTCTCAGAATTCGACGAAACCTATCTCAAACGTTGGTCTAGACACAAGCATTTGTGTGGTAAATTTTCTAAGCGTAATAATAACTACAAGTTAGTGTAAGAGGGAAACAAACTTGTTTTAATAATACCGAGGAAAACAGCTAATATTTGAACGTTCTCAGAATTCAACGAAACTGGACCCAATCCCAGGTCTAGACCCAAGCAGTTTTATTGGAAAATTGCCAAGCGTAATAAAAGCTACAAGTTAGTATAAAAAGGAAAAAAACTTATTTCAATAAAACCGTCCAAAACAGCTAACTTTTGAACGTTCTCAAAATTCGACGAAACTTGACCCAATCATAGATCTAGACCCTAGAATATCTGTGGTAAATTTTCTAAGCGTAATAGTAACTACAAGTTAGTATAAAAGGGAAACAAACTTATTTTAATAAAACCGTGCAAAATAGCTAAATTTTGAACATTCTCAGAATTCGACTAAACTTGATCCAAACGTAGGTCTAGACCCAAGAATTTGTGTGTTAAATTACCTAAGTGTAATAATAACTACAAGTTAATATAAAAGGGAAACAAACTTGTTTTAATAAAACCGTGTGAAACAGCTAACTTATGAACGTTTTCAGAATTCGACGAAAGTTTTTTTTTGTGGGGTAAGTTTAATTTTCATTAAAAAAAAAAAGAGAAGTATATTACAACAGTGTCCCTCATTAGATCTTGACCCATTCGCAGGTCTAGACCCAAGCATTTGTGTTGTAAATTTGCTAATCGTAATAATAACTACAAGTTAGTATAAAAGGTAAACAAACTTGTTTTAATAAAATCGTGCAAAACAACTAACTCTTGAACGTTCTTAGAATTCGACGAAACTTGACTCAATCGCAGGTCTAGACCCAAGCATTTGTGTTGTAAATTTGCTAATCGTAATAATAACTACAAGTTAGTATAAAAGGAAAACAAACTTGTTTTAATAAACCCGTGCAAACCAGCTAAATTTTGAACGGTCTCAGAATTCGACGAAACATGACCCAAACGTTGGTCTAGACCAAAGCATTTGTGTTGTAAATTTGCTAAGCGTAATAATAACTACAAGTTAGTATAAAAGGGAAACAAACTTGTTTTAATAAAACCATGCAAAACAACTAACTTTTGAACGTTCTTAGAATTCGACGAAACTTGACCCAATCGCAGGTCTAGACCCAAGCATTTGTGTTGTAAATTTGCTAATCGTAATAATAACTAAAAGTTAGTATAAAAGGAAAACAAACTTGTTTTAATAAACCCGTGCAAACCAGCTAAATTTTGAACAGTCTCAGAATTCGACGAAACTTGACCCAAACGTTGGTCTAGACCAAAGCATTTGTGTTGTAAATTTGCTAAGCGTAATAATAACTACAAGTTAGTATAAAAGGGAAACAAACTTGTTTTAATAAAACCGTGCAAAACAGCTAAATTTTGAACATTCTCAGAATTCGACGAAACCTATCTCAAACGTTGGTCTAGACACAAGCATTTGTGTGGTAAATTTTCTAAGCGTAATAATAACTACAAGTTAGTGTAAGAGGGAAACAAACTTGTTTTAATAATACCGAGGAAAACAGCTAATATTTGAACGTTCTCAGAATTCAACGAAACTGGACCCAATCCCAGGTCTAGACCCAAGCAGTTTTATTGGAAAATTGCCCAGCGTAATAAAAGCTACAAGTTAGTATAAAAAGGAAAAAAACTTATTTCAATAAAACCGTCCAAAACAGCTAACTTTTGAACGTTCTCAAAATTCGACGAAACTTGACCCAATCGTAGATCTAGACCCTAGAATATCTGTGGTAAATTTTCTAAGCGTAATAGTAACTACAAGTTAGTATAAAAGGGAAACAAACTTATTTTAATAAAACCGTGCAAAACAGCTAAATTTTGAGCATTCTCAGAATTCGACTAAACTTGATCCAAACGTAGGTCTAGACCCAAGAATTTGTGTGTTAAATTACCTAAGTGTAATAATAACTACAAGTTAATATAAAAGGGAAACAAACTTGTTTTAATAAAACCGTGTAAAACAGCTAACTTATGAACGTTTTCAGAATTCGACGAAAGTTTTTTTTTGTGGGGTAAGTTTAATTTTCATTAAAAAAAAAAAGAGAAGTATATTACAACAGTGTCCCTCATTAGATCTTGACCCATTCGCAGGTCTAGACCCAAGCATTTGTGTTGTAAATTTGCTAATCGTAATAATAACTACAAGTTAGTATAAAAGGTAAACAAACTTGTTTTAATAAAATCGTGCAAAACAACTAACTTTTGAACGTTCTTAGAATTCGACGAAACTTGACCCAATCGCAGGTCTAGACCCAAGCATTTGTGTTGTAAATTTGCTAATCGTAATAATATTACAAGTTAGTATAAAAGACAAACAAACTTGATTTAATAAGACCGTGCAAAACAGCTAAATTTTGAACGGTCTCAGAATTCGACGAAACATGACCCAAACGTTGGTCTAGACCAAAGCATTTGTGTTGTAAATTTGCTAAGCGTAATAATAACTACAAGTTAGTATAAAAGGGAAACAAACTTGTTTTAATAAAACCATGCAAAACAACTAACTTTTGAACGTTCTTAGAATTCGACGAAACTTGACCCAATCGCAGGTCTAGACCCAAGCATTTGTGTTGTAAATTTGCTAATCGTAATAATAACTAAAAGTTAGTATAAAAGGAAAACAAACTTGTTTTAATAAACCCGTGCAAACCAGCTAAATTTTGAACAGTCTCAGAATTCGACGAAACTTGACCCAAACGTTGGTCTAGACCAAAGCATTTGTGTTGTAAATTTGCTAAGCGTAATAATAACTACAAGTTAGTATAAAAGGGAAACAAACTTGTTTTAATAAAACCGTGCAAAACAGCTAAATTTTGAACATTCTCAGAATTCGACGAAACCTATCTCAAACGTTGGTCTAGACACAAGCATTTGTGTGGTAAATTTTCTAAGCGTAATAATAACTACAAGTTAGTGTAAGAGGGAAACAAACTTGTTTTAATAATACCGAGGAAAACAGCTAATATTTGAACGTTCTCAGAATTCAACGAAACTGGACCCAATCCCAGGTCTAGACCCAAGCAGTTTTATTGGAAAATTGCCCAGCGTAATAAAAGCTACAAGTTAGTATAAAAAGGAAAAAAACTTATTTCAATAAAACCGTCCAAAACAGCTAACTTTTGAACGTTCTCAAAATTCGACGAAACTTGACCCAATCGTAGATCTAGACCCTAGAATATCTGTGGTAAATTTTCTAAGCGTAATAGTAACTACAAGTTAGTATAAAAGGGAAACAAACTTATTTTAATAAAACCGTGCAAAACAGCTAAATTTTGAGCATTCTCAGAATTCGACTAAACTTGATCCAAACGTAGGTCTAGACCCAAGAATTTGTGTGTTAAATTACCTAAGTGTAATAATAACTACAAGTTAATATAAAAGGGAAACAAACTTGTTTTAATAAAACCGTGTAAAACAGCTAACTTATGAACGTTTTCAGAATTCGACGAAAGTTTTTTTTTTTGGGGTAAGTTTAATTTTCATTAAAAAAAAAAAGAGAAGTATATTACAACAGTGTCCCTCATTAGATCTTGACCCATTCGCAGGTCTAGACCCAAGCATTTGTGTTGTAAATTTGCTAATCGTAATAATAACTACAAGTTAGTATAAAAGGTAAACAAACTTGTTTTAATAAAATCGTGCAAAACAACTAACTCTTGAACGTTCTTAGAATTCGACGAAACTTGACTCAATCGCAGGTCTAGACCCAAGCATTTGTGTTGTAAATTTGCTAATCGTAATAATAACTACAAGTTAGTATAAAAGGAAAACAAACTTGTTTTAATAAACCCGTGCAAACCAGCTAAATTTTGAACGGTCTCAGAATTCGACGAAACATGACCCAAACGTTGGTCTAGACCAAAGCATTTGTGTTGTAAATTTGCTAAGCGTAATAATAACTACAAGTTAGTATAAAAGGGAAACAAACTTGT
The DNA here is from genome assembly GCF_026168435.1 of Sesamum indicum. NCBI lineage: Eukaryota > Viridiplantae > Streptophyta > Magnoliopsida > Lamiales > Pedaliaceae > Sesamum > Sesamum indicum. Next base: position 13,188,255 of record NC_142664.1, on the reverse strand, counting down.
TTTAATAAAACCATGCAAAACAACTAACTTTTGAACGTTCTTAGAATTCGACGAAACTTGACCCAATCGCAGGTCTAGACCCAAGCATTTGTGTTGTAAATTTGCTAATCGTAATAATAACTAAAAGTTAGTATAAAAGGAAAACAAACTTGTTTTAATAAACCCGTGCAAACCAGCTAAATTTTGAACAGTCTCAGAATTCGACGAAACTTGACCCAAACGTTGGTCTAGACCAAAGCATTTGTGTTGTAAATTTGCTAAGCGTAATAATAACTACAAGTTAGTATAAAAGGGAAACAAACTTGTTTTAATAAAACCGTGCAAAACAGCTAAATTTTGAACATTCTCAGAATTCGACGAAACCTATCTCAAACGTTGGTCTAGACACAAGCATTTGTGTGGTAAATTTTCTAAGCGTAATAATAACTACAAGTTAGTGTAAGAGGGAAACAAACTTGTTTTAATAATACCGAGGAAAACAGCTAATATTTGAACGTTCTCAGAATTCAACGAAACTGGACCCAATCCCAGGTCTAGACCCAAGCAGTTTTATTGGAAAATTGCCCAGCGTAATAAAAGCTACAAGTTAGTATAAAAAGGAAAAAAACTTATTTCAATAAAACCGTCCAAAACAGCTAACTTTTGAACGTTCTCAAAATTCGACGAAACTTGACCCAATCGTAGATCTAGACCCTAGAATATCTGTGGTAAATTTTCTAAGCGTAATAGTAACTACAAGTTAGTATAAAAGGGAAACAAACTTATTTTAATAAAACCGTGCAAAACAGCTAAATTTTGAGCATTCTCAGAATTCGACTAAACTTGATCCAAACGTAGGTCTAGACCCAAGAATTTGTGTGTTAAATTACCTAAGTGTAATAATAACTACAAGTTAATATAAAAGGGAAACAAACTTGTTTTAATAAAACCGTGTAAAACAGCTAACTTATGAACGTTTTCAGAATTCGACGAAAGTTTTTTTTTGTGGGGTAAGTTTAATTTTCATTAAAAAAAAAAAGAGAAGTATATTACAACAGTGTCCCTCATTAGATCTTGACCCATTCGCAGGTCTAGACCCAAGCATTTGTGTTGTAAATTTGCTAATCGTAATAATAACTACAAGTTAGTATAAAAGGTAAACAAACTTGTTTTAATAAAATCGTGCAAAACAACTAACTTTTGAACGTTCTTAGAATTCGACGAAACTTGACCCAATCGCAGGTCTAGACCCAAGCATTTGTGTTGTAAATTTGCTAATCGTAATAATATTACAAGTTAGTATAAAAGACAAACAAACTTGATTTAATAAGACCGTGCAAAACAGCTAAATTTTGAACGGTCTCAGAATTCGACGAAACATGACCCAAACGTTGGTCTAGACCAAAGCATTTGTGTTGTAAATTTGCTAAGCGTAATAATAACTACAAGTTAGTATAAAAGGGAAACAAACTTGTTTTAATAAAACCATGCAAAACAACTAACTTTTGAACGTTCTTAGAATTCGACGAAACTTGACCCAATCGCAGGTCTAGACCCAAGCATTTGTGTTGTAAATTTGCTAATCGTAATAATAACTAAAAGTTAGTATAAAAGGAAAACAAACTTGTTTTAATAAACCCGTGCAAACCAGCTAAATTTTGAACAGTCTCAGAATTCGACGAAACTTGACCCAAACGTTGGTCTAGACCAAAGCATTTGTGTTGTAAATTTGCTAAGCGTAATAATAACTACAAGTTAGTATAAAAGGGAAACAAACTTGTTTTAATAAAACCGTGCAAAACAGCTAAATTTTGAACATTCTCAGAATTCGACGAAACCTATCTCAAACGTTGGTCTAGACACAAGCATTTGTGTGGTAAATTTTCTAAGCGTAATAATAACTACAAGTTAGTGTAAGAGGGAAACAAACTTGTTTTAATAATACCGAGGAAAACAGCTAATATTTGAACGTTCTCAGAATTCAACGAAACTGGACCCAATCCCAGGTCTAGACCCAAGCAGTTTTATTGGAAAATTGCCCAGCGTAATAAAAGCTACAAGTTAGTATAAAAAGGAAAAAAACTTATTTCAATAAAACCGTCCAAAACAGCTAACTTTTGAACGTTCTCAAAATTCGACGAAACTTGACCCAATCGTAGATCTAGACCCTAGAATATCTGTGGTAAATTTTCTAAGCGTAATAGTAACTACAAGTTAGTATAAAAGGGAAACAAACTTATTTTAATAAAACCGTGCAAAACAGCTAAATTTTGAGCATTCTCAGAATTCGACTAAACTTGATCCAAACGTAGGTCTAGACCCAAGAATTTGTGTGTTAAATTACCTAAGTGTAATAATAACTACAAGTTAATATAAAAGGGAAACAAACTTGTTTTAATAAAACCGTGTAAAACAGCTAACTTATGAACGTTTTCAGAATTCGACGAAAGTTTTTTTTTGTGGGGTAAGTTTAATTTTCATTAAAAAAAAAAAGAGAAGTATATTACAACAGTGTCCCTCATTAGATCTTGACCCATTCGCAGGTCTAGACCCAAGCATTTGTGTTGTAAATTTGCTAATCGTAATAATAACTACAAGTTAGTATAAAAGGTAAACAAACTTGTTTTAATAAAATCGTGCAAAACAACTAACTTTTGAACGTTCTTAGAATTCGACGAAACTTGACCCAATCGCAGGTCTAGACCCAAGCATTTGTGTTGTAAATTTGCTAATCGTAATAATATTACAAGTTAGTATAAAAGACAAACAAACTTGATTTAATAAGACCGTGCAAAACAGCTAAATTTTGAACGGTCTCAGAATTCGACGAAACCTGACCCAAACGTTGGTCTAGACCAAAGCATTTGTGTTGTAAATTCGCTAAGCGTAATAATAACTACAAGTTAGTATAAAAGGGAAACAAAATTGTTTTAATAAAACTGTTCAAAACAACTAAATTTTGAGCATTCTCAGAATTCGACGAAACTTGACCGTAGGTCTAGATCCAAGAATTTGTGTGTTAAATTTCTAAGCATAATAATAATTATAAGTTAGTATAACAGGGAAACAAACTTACTTTAATAAAACCGTGCAGAACAGCTAAATTTTGAACATTTTCAAAATTTTACGAAACTTGAACCAAACATAGATCTAGACCCAAGCATTTGTGTTATACATTTGCTAAGCATTATAATAACTACAAGTCAGTAATAAACGAAAATAAACTTGCTTTAATAAAACCGTGCAAAACAGATAAATTTTGAACGTTCTCAGAATTCGAATAGCCTGTCCCAAACGTTGGTCTACACCCAAGCATTTGTGTGGTAAATTTGCTAAGTGTAATAATAACTACAAGTTAGTATAAAAGGGAACAAACTTGTTTTAATAAAACCGTGCAAAACAGCTAAATTTTGAGCATTCTCAGAATTCGACGAAAATTGATCCAAACGTAGATCTAGACCCAAGAATTGTGTGTTAAATTTCCTAAGTGTAATAATAACAACAAGTTAATATAAAAGGGAAACAAACTTGTTTTAATAAAACCGTGTAAAACAGCTAACTTATGAACGTTCTCAGAATTCGACGAAACTTGACCCAATCGCAGGTCTAGAACCAAGCCTTTGTGTTGTAAATTTGCTAATCGTTATAATAACTACAAGTTAGTATAAAAGGAAAACAAACTTGTTTTAATAAAACCATGCAAAACAACTAACTTTTGAACGTTCTTAGAATTCGACGAAACTTGACCCAATCGCAGGTCTAGACCCAAGCATTTGTGTTGTAAATTTGCTAATCGTAATGATAACTACAAGTTAGTATGAAAGGAAAACAAACTTGTTTTAATAAACCCGTGCAAACCAGCTAAATTTTGAACGGTCTCAGAATTCGACGAAACTTGACCCAAACGTTGGTCTAAACCAAAGCATTTGTGTTGTAAATTTGCTAAGCGTAATAATAACTACAAGTTAGTATAAAAGGGAAACAAACTTGTTTTAATAAAACCGTGCAAAACAGCTAAATTTTGAACGTTCTCAGAATTCGACGAAACCTATCTCAAACGTTGGTCTAGACACAAGCATTTGTGTGGTAAATTTTCTAAGCGTAATAATAACTACAAGTTAGTGTAAGAGGGAAACAAACTTGTTTTAATAATACCGAGGAAAACAGCTAATATTTGAACGTTCTCAGAATTCAACGAAACTTGACCCAATCCCAAGTCTAGACCCAAGCATTTTTATGGGAAAATTGCCAAGCGTAATAATAACTACAAGTTAGTAGAAAAAGGAAAAAAACTTATTTCAATAAAATCGTCCAAAACAGCTAACTTTTGAACGTTCTCAAAATTCGACGAAACTTGACCCAATCGTAGGTCTAGACCCTAGAATATCTGTGGTAAATTTTCTAAGCGTAATAATAACTACAAGTTAGTATAAAAGGGAAACAAACTTGTTTTAATAAAACCGTGCAAAACAGCTAAATTTTGAGCATTCTCAGAATTCGACTAAACTTGATCCAAACGTAGGTCATGACCCAAGAATTTGTGTGTTAAATTTCCTAAGTGTAATAATAACTACAAGTTAATATAAAAGGGAAACAAACTTGTTTTAATAAAACCGTGTAAAACAGCTAACTTATGAACGTTTTCAGAATTCGACGAAAGTTTTTTTTTTTGGGGTAAGTTTAATTTTCATTAAAAAAAAAAAGAGAAGTATATTACAACAGTGTCCCTCATTAGATCTTGACCCATTCGCAGGTCTAGACCCAAGCATTTGTGTTGTAAATTTGCTAATCGTAATAATAACTACAAGTTAGTATAAAAGGTAAACAAACTTGTTTTAATAAAATCGTGCAAAACAACTAACTTTTGAACGTTCTTAGAATTCGACGAAACTTGACCCAATCGCAGGTCTAGACCCAAGCATTTGTGTTGTAAATTTGCTAATCGTAATAATACTACAAGTTAGTATAAAAGAGAAACAAACTTGATTTAATAAGACCGTGCAAAACAGCTAAATTTTGAACGATCTCAGAATTCGATGAAACTTGACCCAAACGTTGGTCTAGACCTAAGCATTTGTGTTGTAAATTCGCTAAGCGTAATAATAACTACAAGTTAGTATAAAAGGGAAACAAAATTGTTTTAATAAAACTGTTCAAAACAACTAAATTTTGAGCATTCTCAGAATTCGACGAAACTTGACCCAAACGTAGGCCTAGATCCAAGAATTTGTGTGTTAAATTTCTAAGCATAATAATAATTATAAGTTAGTATAACAGGGAAACAAACTTACTTTAATAAAACCGTGCAGAACAGCTAAATTTTGAACATTCTCAAAATTTTACGAAACTTGAACCAAACATAGATCTAGACCCAAGCATTTGTGTTATACATTTGCTAAGCGTTATAATAACTACAAGTCAGTATAAAACGAAAATAAACTTGCTTTAATAAAACCGTGCAAAACAGCTAAATTTTGAACGTTCTCAGAATTCGAATAGCCTGTCCCGAACGTTGGTCTACACCCAAGCATTTGTGTGGTAAATTTGCTAAGTGTAATAATAACTACAAGTTAGTATAAAAGGGAACAAACTTGTTTTAATAAAACCGTGCAAAACAGCTAAATTTTGAGCATTCTCAGAATTCGACGAAAATTGATCCAAACGTAGGTCTAGACCCAAGAATTGTGTGTTAAGTTTCCTAAGTGTAATAATAACAACAAGTTAATATAAAAGGTAAACAAACTTGTTTTAATAAAACTGTGTAAAACAGCTAACTTATGAACGTTTTCAGAATTCGACGAAACTTGACCCAATCGCAGGTCTAGAACCAAGCCTTTGTGTTGTAAATTTGCTAATCATAATAATAACTACAAGTTAGTATAAAAGGAAAACAAACTTGTTTTAATAAAACCATGCAAAACAACTAACTTTTGAACGTTCTTAGAATTCGACGAAACTTGACCTAATCGCTGGTCTAGACCCAAGCATTTGTGTTGTAAATTTGCTAATCGTAATAATAACTACAAGTTAGTATAAAAGGAAAACAAACTTGTTTTAATAAACCCGTGCAAACCAGCTAAATTTTGAACGGTCTCAGAATTCGACGAAACTTGACCCAAACGTTGGTCTAGACCAAAGCATTTGTGTTGTAAATTTGCTAAGCGTAATAATAACTACAAGTTAGTATAAAAGGGAAACAAACTTGTTTTAATAAAACCATGCAAAACAACTAACTTTTGAACGTTCTTAGAATTCGACGAAACTTGACCCAATCGCAGGTCTAGACCCAAGCATTTGTGTTGTAAATTTGCTAATCGTAATAATAACTAAAAGTTAGTATAAAAGGAAAACAAACTTGTTTTAATAAACCCGTGCAAACCAGCTAAATTTTGAACGGTCTCAGAATTCGACGAAACTTGACCCAAACGTTGGTCTAGACCAAAGCATTTGTGTTGTAAATTTGCTAAGCGTAATAATAACTACAAGTTAGTATAAAAGGGAAACAAACTTGTTTTAATAAAACCGTGCAAAACAGCTAAATTTTGAACATTCTCAGAATTCGACGAAACCTATCTCAAACGTTGGTCTAGACACAAGCATTTGTGTGGTAAATTTTCTAAGCGTAATAATAACTACAAGTTAGTGTAAGAGGGAAACAAACTTGTTTTAATAATACCGAGGAAAACAGCTAATATTTGAACGTTCTCAGAATTCAACGAAACTTGACCCAATCCCAGGTCTAGACCCAAGCAGTTTTATTGGAAAATTGCCAAGCGTAATAAAAGCTACAAGTTAGTATAAAAAGGAAAAAAACTTATTTCAATAAAACCGTCCAAAACAGCTAACTTTTGAACGTTCTCAAAATTCGACGAAACTTGACCCAATCGTAGATCTAGACCCTAGAATATCTGTGGTAAATTTGCTAAGTGTAATAATAACTACAAGTTAGTATAAAAGGGAACAAACTTGTTTTAATAAAACCGTGCAAAACAGCTAAATTTTGAGCATTCTCAGAATTCGACGAAAATTGATCCAAACGTAGATCTAGACCCAAGAATTGTGTGTTAAATTTCCTAAGTGTAATAATAACAACAAGTTAATATAAAAGGGAAACAAACTTGTTTTAATAAAACCGTGTAAAACAGCTAACTTATGAACGTTCTCAGAATTCGACGAAACTTGACCCAATCGCAGGTCTAGAACCAAGCCTTTGTGTTGTAAATTTGCTAATCGTTATAATAACTACAAGTTAGTATAAAAGGAAAACAAACTTGTTTTAATAAAACCATGCAAAACAACTAACTTTTGAACGTTCTTAGAATTCGACGAAACTTGACCCAATCGCAGGTCTAGACCCAAGCATTTGTGTTGTAAATTTGCTAATCGTAATAATATTACAAGTTAGTATAAAAGACAAACAAACTTGATTTAATAAGACCGTGCAAAACAGCTAAATTTTGAACGGTCTCAGAATTCGACGAAACCTGACCCAAACGTTGGTCTAGACCAAAGCATTTGTGTTGTAAATTCGCTAAGCGTAATAATAACTACAAGTTAGTATAAAAGGGAAACAAAATTGTTTTAATAAAACTGTTCAAAACAACTAAATTTTGAGCATTCTCAGAATTCGACGAAACTTGACCGTAGGTCTAGATCCAAGAATTTGTGTGTTAAATTTCTAAGCATAATAATAATTATAAGTTAGTATAACAGGGAAACAAACTTACTTTAATAAAACCGTGCAGAACAGCTAAATTTTGAACATTTTCAAAATTTTACGAAACTTGAACCAAACATAGATCTAGACCCAAGCATTTGTGTTATACATTTGCTAAGCATTATAATAACTACAAGTCAGTAATAAACGAAAATAAACTTGCTTTAATAAAACCGTGCAAAACAGATAAATTTTGAACGTTCTCAGAATTCGAATAGCCTGTCCCAAACGTTGGTCTACACCCAAGCATTTGTGTGGTAAATTTGCTAAGTGTAATAATAACTACAAGTTAGTATAAAAGAGAACAAACTTGTTTTAATAAAACCGTGCAAAACAGCTAAATTTTGAGCATTCTCAGAATTCGATGAAAATTGATCCAAACGTAGATCTAGACCCAAGAATTGTGTGTTAAATTTCCTAAGTGTAATAATAACAACAAGTTAATATAAAAGGGAAACAAACTTGTTTTAATAAAACCGTGTAAAACAGCTAACTTATGAACGTTCTCAGAATTCGACGAAACTTGACCCAATCGCAGGTCTAGAACCAAGCCTTTGTGTTGTAAATTTGCTAATCGTTATAATAACTACAAGTTAGTATAAAAGGAAAACAAACTTGTTTTAATAAAACCATGCAAAACAACTAACTTTTGAACGTTCTTAGAATTCGACGAAACTTGACCTAATCGCAGGTCTAGACCCAAGCATTTGTGTTGTAAATTTGCTAATCGTAATGATAACTACAAGTTAGTATAAAAGGAAAACAAACTTGTTTTAATAAACCCGTGCAAACCAGCTAAATTTTGAACGGTCTCAGAATTCGACGAAACTTGACCCAAACGTTGGTCTAAACCAAAGCATTTGTGTTGTAAATTTGCTAAGCGTAATAATAACTACAAGTTAGTATAAAAGGGAAACAAACTTGTTTTAATAAAACCGTGCAAAACAGCTAAATTTTGAACGTTCTCAGAATTCGACGAAACCTATCTCAAACGTTGGTCTAGACACAAGCATTTGTGTGGTAAATTTTCTAAGCGTAATAATAACTACAAGTTAGTGTAAGAGGGAAACAAACTTGTTTTAATAATACCGAGGAAAACAGCTAATATTTGAACGTTCTCAGAATTCAACGAAACTTGACCCAATCCCAAGTCTAGACCCAAGCATTTTTATGGGAAAATTGCCAAGCGTAATAATAACTACAAGTTAGTAGAAAAAGGAAAAAAACTTATTTCAATAAAACCGTCCAAAACAGCTAACTTTTGAACGTTCTCAAAATTCGACGAAACTTGACCCAATCGTAGGTCTAGACCCTAGAATATCTGTGGTAAATTTTCTAAGCGTAATAATAACTACAAGTTAGTATAAAAGGGAAACAAACTTGTTTTAATAAAACCGTGCAAAACAGCTAAATTTTGAGCATTCTCAGAATTCGACTAAACTTGATCCAAACGTAGGTCATGACCCAAGAATTTGTGTGTTAAATTTCCTAAGTGTAATAATAACTACAAGTTAATATAAAAGGGAAACAAACTTGTTTTAATAAAACCGTGTAAAACAGCTAACTTATGAACGTTTTCAGAATTCGACGAAACTTTTTTTTTTGGGGTAAGTGTAATTTTTATTAAAAAAAAAAAGAGAAGTATATTACAACAGTGTCCCTCATTAGCTCTTGACCCATTCGCAGGTCTAGACCCAAGCATTTGTGTTTTAAATTTGCTAATCGTAATAATAACTACAAGTTAGTATAAAAGGTAAACAAACTTGTTTTAATAAAATCGTGCAAAACAACTAACTTTTGAACGTTCTTAGAATTCGACGCAACTTGACCCAATCGCAGGTCTAGACCCAAGCATTTGTGTTGTAAATTTGCTAATCGTAATAATACTACAAGTTAGTATAAAAGAGAAACAAACTTGATTTAATAAGACCGTGCAAAACAGCTAAATTTTGAACGATCTCAGAATTCGATGAAACTTGACCCAAACGTTGGTCTAGACCTAAGCATTTGTGTTGTAAATTCGCTAAGCGTAATAATAACTACAAGTTAGTATAAAAGGGAAACAAAATTGTTTTAATAAAACTGTTCAAAACAACTAAATTTTGAGCATTCTCAGAATTCGACGAAACTTGACCCAAACGTAGGCCTAGATCCAAGAATTTGTGTGTTAAATTTCTAAGCATAATAATAATTATAAGTTAGTATAACAGGGAAACAAACTTACTTTAATAAAACCGTGCAGAACAGCTAAATTTTGAACATTCTCAAAATTTTACGAAACTTGAACCAAACATAGATCTAGACCCAAGCATTTGTGTTATACATTTGCTAAGCGTTATAATAACTACAAGTCAGTATAAAACGAAAATAAACTTGCTTTAATAAAACCGTGCAAAACAGCTAAATTTTGAACGTTCTCAGAATTCGAATAGCCTGTCCCAAACGTTGGTCTACACCCAAGCATTTGTGTGGTAAATTTGCTAAGTGTAATAATAACTACAAGTTAGTATAAAAGGGAACAAACTTGTTTTAATAAAACCGTGCAAAACAGCTAAATTTTGAGCATTCTCAGAATTCGACGAAAATTGATCCAAACGTAGGTCTAGACCCAAGAATTGTGTGTTAAATTTCCTAAGTGTAATAATAACAACAAGTTAATATAAAAGGTAAACAAACTTGTTTTAATAAAACCGTGTAAAACAGCTAACTTATGAACATTTTCAGAATTCGACGAAACTTGACCCAATCGCAGGTCTAGAACCAAGCCTTTGTGTTGTAAATTTGCTAATCATAATAATAACTACAAGTTAGTATAAAAGGAAAACAAACTTGTTTTAATAAAACCATGCAAAACAACTAACTTTTGAACGTTCTTAGAATTCGACGAAACTTGACCTAATCGCTGGTCTAGACCCAAGCATTTGTGTTGTAAATTTGCTAATCGTAATAATAACTACAAGTTAGTATAAAAGGAAAACAAACTTGTTTTAATAAACCCGTGCAAACCAGCTAAATTTTGAACGGTCTCAGAATTCGACGAAACTTGACCCAAACATTGGTCTAGACCAAAGCATTTGTGTTGTAAATTTGCTAAGCGTAATAATAACTACAAGTTAGTATAAAAGGGAAACAAACTTGTTTTAATAAAACCATGCAAAACAACTAACTTTTGAACGTTCTTAGAATTCGACGAAACTTGACCCAATCGCAGGTCTAGACCCAAGCATTTGTGTTGTAAATTTGCTAATCGTAATAATAACTAAAAGTTAGTATAAAAGGAAAACAAACTTGTTTTAATAAACCCGTGCAAACCAGCTAAATTTTGAACGGTCTCAGAATTCGACGAAACTTGACCCAAACGTTGGTCTAGACCAAAGCATTTGTGTTGTAAATTTGCTAAGCGTAATAATAACTACAAGTTAGTATAAAAGGGAAACAAACTTGTTTTAATAAAACCGTGCAAAACAGCTAAATTTTGAACATTCTCAGAATTCGACGAAACCTATCTCAAACGTTGGTCTAGACACAAGCATTTGTGTGGTAAATTTTCTAAGCGTAATAATAACTACAAGTTAGTGTAAGAGGGAAACAAACTTGTTTTAATAATACCGAGGAAAACAGCTAATATTTGAACGTTCTCAGAATTCAACGAAACTTGACCCAATCCCAGGTCTAGACCCAAGCAGTTTTATTGGAAAATTGCCAAGCGTAATAAAAGCTACAAGTTAGTATAAAAAGGAAAAAAACTTATTTCAATAAAACCGTCCAAAACAGCTAACTTTTGAACGTTCTCAAAATTCGACGAAACTTGACCCAATCGTAGATCTAGACCCTAGAATATCTGTGGTAAATTTTCTAAGCGTAATAGTAACTACAAGTTAGTATAAAAGGGAAACAAACTTATTTTAATAAAACCGTGCAAAACAGCTAAATTTTGAGCATTCTCAGAATTCGACTAAATTTGATCCAAACGTAGGTCTAGACCCAAGAATTTGTGTGTTAAATTACCTAAGTGTAATAATAACTACAAGTTAATATAAAAGGGAAACAAACTTGTTTTAATAAAACCGTGTAAAACAGCTAACTTATGAACGTTTTCAGAATTCGACGAAAGTTTTTTTTTTTGGGGTAAGTTTAATTTTCATTAAAAAAAAAAAGAGAAGTATATTACAACAGTGTCCCTCATTAGATCTTGACCCATTCGCAGGTCTAGACCCAAGCATTTGTGTTGTAAATTTGCTAATCGTAATAATAACTACAAGTTAGTATAAAAGGTAAACAAACTTGTTTTAATAAAATCGTGCAAAACAACTAACTTTTGAACGTTCTTAGAATTCGACGAAACTTGACCCAATCGCAGGTCTAGACCCAAGCATTTGTGTTGTAAATTTGCTAATCGTAATAATACTACAAGTTAGTATAAAAGAGAAACAAACTTGATTTAATAAGACCGTGCAAAACAGCTAAATTTTGAACGATCTCAGAATTCGACGAAACTTGACCCAAACGTTGGTCTAGACCTAAGCATTTGTGTTGTAAATTCGCTAAGCGTAATAATAACTACAAGTTAGTAGAAAAGGGAAACAAAATTGTTTTAATAAAACTGTTCAAAACAACTAAATTTTGAGCATTCTCAGAATTCGACGAAACTTGACCCAAACGTAGGCCTAGATCCAAGAATTTGTGTGTTAAATTTCTAAGCATAATAATAATTATAAGTTAGTATAACAGGGAAACAAACTTACTTTAATAAAACCGTGCAGAACAGCTAAATTTTGAACATTCTCAAAATTTTACGAAACTTGAACCAAACATAGATCTAGACTCAAGCATTTGTGTTATACATTTGCTAAGCGTTATAATAACTACAAGTCAGTATAAAACGAAAATAAACTTGCTTTAATAAAACCGTGCAAAACAGCTAAATTTTGAACGTTCTCAGAATTCGAATAGCCTGTCCCAAACGTTGGTCTACACCCAAGCATTTGTGTGGTAAATTTGCTAAGTGTAATGATAACTACAAGTTAGTATAAAAGGGAACAAACTTGTTTTAATAAAACCGTGCAAAACAGCTAAATTTTGAGCATTCTCAGAATTCGACGAAAATTGATCCAAACGTAGGTCTAGACCCAAGAATTGTGTGTTAAATTTCCTATGTGTAATAATAACAACAAGTTAATATAAAAGGGAAACAAACTTGTTTTAATAAAACCGTGTAAAACAGCTAACTTATGAACGTTCTCAGAATTCGACGAAACTTGACCCAATCGCAGGTCTAGAACCAAGCCTTTGTGTTGTAAATTTACTAATCGTAATAATAACTACAAGTTAGTATAAAAGGAAAACAAACTTGTTTTAATAAAACCATGCAAAACAACTAACTTTTGAACGTTCTTAGAATTCGACGAAACTTGACCCAATCGCAGGTCTAGACCCAAGCATTTGTGTTGTAAATTTGCTAATCGTAATGATAACTACAAGTTAGTATAAAAGGAAAACAAACTTGTTTTAATAAACCCGTGCAAACCAGCTAAATTTTGAACGGTCTCAGAATTCGACGAAACTTGACCCAAACGTTGGTCTAGACGAAAGCATTTGTGTTGTAAATTTGCTAAGCGTAATAATAACTACAAGTTAGTATAAAAGGGAAACAAACTTGTTTTAATAAAACCGTGCAAAACAGCTAAATTTTGAACGTTCTCAGAATTCGACGAAACCTATCTCAAACGTTGGTCTAGACACAAGCATTTGTGTGGTAAATTTTCTAAGCGTAATAATAACTACAAGTTAGTGTAAGAGGGAAACAAACTTGTTTTAATAATACCGAGGAAAACAGCTAATATTTGAACGTTCTCAGAATTCAACGAAACTTGACCCAATCCCAGGTCTAGACCCAAGCATTTTTATGGGAAAATTGCCAAGCGTAATAATAACTACAAGTTAGTATAAAAAGAAAAAAAACTTATTTCAACAAAACCGTCCAAAACAGCTAACTTTTGAACGTTCTCAAAATTCGACGAAACTTGACCCAATCGTAGGTCTAGACCCTAGAATATCTGTGGTAAATTTTCTAAGCGTAATAATAACTACAAGTTAGTATAAAAGGGAAACAAACTTGTTTTAATAAAACCGTGCAAAACAGCTAAATTTTGAGCATTCTCAGAATTCGACTAAACTTGATCCAAACGTACGTCATGACCCAAGAATTTGTGTGTTAAATTTCCTAAGTGTAATAATAACTACAAGTTAATATAAAAGGGAAACAAACTTGTTTTAATAAAACCGTGTAAAACAGCTAACATATGAACGTTTTCAGAATTCGACGAAAGTTTTTTTTTTTGGGGTAAGTTTAATTTTCATTAAAAAAAAAAGAGAAGTATATTACAACAGTGTCCCTCATTAGATCTTGACCCATTCGCAGGTCTAGACCCAAGCATTTGTGTTGTAAATTTGCTAATCGTAATAATAACTACAAGTTAGTATAAAAGGTAAACAAACTTGTTTTAATAAAATCGTGCAAAACAACTAACTTTTGAACGTTCTTAGAATTCGACGAAACTTGACCCAATCGCAGGTCTAGACCCAAGCATTTGTGTTGTAAATTTGCTAATCGTAATAATACTACAAGTTAGTATAAAAGGGAAACAAACTTGATTTAATAAAACCGTGCATAACAGCTAAATTTTGAACGGTCACAGAATTCGACGAACCTTGACCCAAACGTTGGTCTAGACCAAAGCATTTGTGTTGTAAATTTGCTAAGCGTAATAATAACTACAAGTTAGTATAAAAGGGAAACAAACTTGTTTTAATAAAACCGTGCAAAACAGCTAAATTTTGAACATTTTCAGAATTCGACGAAACCTATCTCAAACGTTGGTCTAGACACAAGCATTTGTGTGGTAAATTTTCTAAGCGTAATAATAACTACAAGTTAGTGTAAGAGGGAAACAAACTTGTTTTAATAATACCGAGGAAAACAGCTAATATTTGAACGTTCTCAGAATTCAACGAAACTGGACCCAATCCCAGGTCTAGACCCAAGCAGTTTTATTGGAAAATTGCCAAGCGTAATAAAAGCTACAAGTTAGTATAAAAAGGAAAAAAACTTATTTCAATAAAACCGTCCAAAACAGCTAACTTTTGAACGTTCTCAAAATTCGGCGAAACTTGACCCAATCGTAGATCTAGACCCTAGAATATCTGTGGTAAATTTTCTAAGCGTAATAGTAACTACAAGTTAGTATAAAAGGCAAACAAACTTATTTTAATAAAACCGTGGAAAACAGCTAAATTTTGAGCATTCTCAGAATTCGACTAAACTTGATCCAAACGTAGGTCTAGACCCAAGAATTTGTGTGTTAAATTACCTAAGTGTAATAATAACTACAAGTTAATATAAAAGGGAAACAAACTTGTTTTAATAAAACCGTGTAAAACAGCTAACTTATGAACGTTTTCAGAATTCGACGAAAGTTTTTTTTTTTGGGGTAAGTTTAATTTTCATTAAAAAAAAAAAGAGAAGTATATTACAACAGTGTCCCGCATTAGATCTTGACCCATTCGCAGGTCTAGACCCAAGCATTTGTGTTGTAAATTTGCTAATCGTAATAATAACTACAAGTTAGTATAAATGGTAAACAAACTTGTTTTAATAAAATCGTGCAAAACAACTAACTTTTGAACGTTCTTAGAATTCGACGAAACTTGACCCAATCGCAGGTCTAGACCCAAGCATTTGTGTTGTAAATTTGCTAATCGTAATAATACTACAAGTTAGTATAAAAGAGAAACAAACTTGATTTAATAAGACCGTGCAAAACAGCTAAATTTTGAACGGTCTCAGAATTCGACGAAACTTGACCCAAACGTTGGTCTAGACCAAAGCATTTGTGTTGTAAATTCGCTAAGCGTAATAATAACTACAAGTTAGTATAAAAGGGAAACAAAATTGTTTTAATAAAACTGTTCAAAACAACTAAATTTTGAGCATTCTCAGAATTCGACGAAACTTGACCCAAACGTAGGTCTAGATCCAAGAATTTGTGTGTTAAATTTCTAAGCATAATAATAATTATAAGTTAGTATAACAGGGAAACAAACTTACTTTAATAAAACCGTGCAGAACAGCTAAATTTTGAACATTCTCAAAATTTTACGAAACTTGAACCAAACATAGATCTAGACCCAAGCATTTGTGTTATACATTTGCTAAGCGTTATAATAACTACAAGTCAGTATAAAACGAAAATAAACTTGCTTTAATAAAACCGTGCAAAACAGCTAAATTTTGAACGTTCTCAGAATTCGAATAGCCTGTCCCAAACGTTGGTCTACACCCAAGCATTTGTGTGGTAAATTTGCTAAGTGTAATGATAACTACAAGTTAGTATAAAAGGGAACAAACTTGTTTTAATAAAACCGTGCATAACAGCTAAATTTTGAGCATTCTCAGAATTCGACGAAAATTGATCCAAACGTAGGTCTAGACCCAAGAATTGTGTGTTAAATTTCCTAAGTGTAATAATAACAAGTTAATATAAAAGGGAAACAAACTTGTTTTAATAAAACCGTGTAAAACAGCTAACTTATGAACGTTCTCAGAATTCGACGAAACTTGACCCAATCGCAGGTCTAGAACCAAGCCTTTGTGTTGTAAATTTGCTAATCGTAATAATAACTACAAGTTAGTATAAAAGGAAAACAAACTTGTTTTAATAAAACCGTGCAAAACAGCTAAATTTTGAACGTTCTCAGAATTCGACGAAACCTATCTCAAACGTTGGTCTAGACACAAGCATTTGTGTGGTAAATTTTCTAAGCGTAATAATAACTACAAGTTAGTGTAAGAGGGAAACAAACTTGTTTTAATAATACCGAGGAAAACAGCTAATATTTGAACGTTCTCAGAATTCAACGAAACTTGACCCAATCCCAGGTCTAGACCCAAGCATTTTTATGGGAAAATTGCCAAGCGTAATAATAACTACAAGTTAGTATAAAAAGGAAAAAAACTTATTTCAATAAAACCGTCCAAAACAGCTAACTTTTGAACGTTCTCAAAATTCGACGAAATTTGACCCAATCGTAGGTCTAGACCCTAGAATATCTGTGGTAAATTTTCTAAGCGTAATAATAACTACAAGTTAGTATAAAAGGGAAACAAACTTGTTTTAATAAAACCGTGCAAAACAGCTAAATTTTGAGCATTCTCAGAATTCGACTAAACTTGATCCAAACGTAGGTCATTACCCAAGAATTTGTGTGTTAAATTTCCTAAGTGTAATAATAACTACAAGTTAATATAAAAGGGAAACAAACTTGTTTTAATAAAACCGTGTAAAACAGCTAACTTATGAACGTTTTCAGAATTCGACGAAACTTTTTTTTTTGGGGTAAGTGTAATTTTTATTAAAAAAAAAATAGAGAAGTATATTACAACAGTGTCCCTCATTAGCTCTTGACCCATTCGCAGGTCTAGACCCAAGCATTTGTGTTGTAAATTTGCTAATCGTAATAATAACTACAAGTTAGTATAAAAGGTAAACAAACTTGTTTTAATAAAATCGTGCAAAACAACTAACTTTTGAACGTTCTTAGAATTCGACGAACCTTGACCCAATCGCAGGTCTAGACCCAAGCATTTGTGTTGTAAATTTGCTAATCGTAATGATAACTACAAGTTAGTATAAAAGGAAAACAAACTTGTTTTAATAAACCCGTGCAAACCAGCTAAATTTTGAACGGTCTCATAATTCGACGAAACTTGACCCAAACGTTGGTCTAGACCAAAGCATTTGTGTTGTAAATTTGCTAAGCGTAATAATAACTACAAGTTAGTATAAAAGGGAAACAAAATTATTTTAATAAAACTGTGCAAAACAGCTAAATTTTGAACGTTCTCAGAATTCGACGAAACCTATCTCAAACGTTGGTCTAGACACAAGCATTTGTGTGGTAAATTTTCTAAGCGTAATAATAACTATAAGTATAAGAGGGAAACAAACTTGTTTTAATAATACCGAGGAAAACAGCTAATATTTGAACGTTCTCAGAATTCAACGAAACTTGACCCAATCCCAGGTCTAGACCCAAGCATTTCTATTGGAAAATTGCCAAGCGTAATAATAACTACAAGTTAGTTTAAAAAGGAAAAAAACTTATTTCAATAAAACCGTCCAAAACAGCTAACTTTTGAACGTTCTCAAAATTCGATGAAACTTGACCCAATCGTAGGTCTAGACCCTAGAATATCTGTGGTAAATTTTCTAAGCGTAATAATAACTACAAGTTAGTATAAAAGGGAAACAAACTTATTTTAATAAAACCGTGCAAAACAGCTAAATTTTGAGCATTCTCAGAATTCGACTAAACTTGATCCATACGTAGGTCTAGACCCAAGAAATTGTGTGTTAAATTTCCTAAGTGTAATAATAACTACAAGTTAATATAAAAGGGAAACAAACTTGTTTTAATAAAACCGTGTAAAACAGCTAACTTATGAACGTTTTCAGAATTCGACGAAACTTTTTTTTTTGGGGTAAGTGTAATTTTCATTAAAAAAAAAAAGAGAAGTATATTACAACAGTGTCCCTCATTAGATCTTGACCCATTCGCAGGTCTAGACCCAAGCATTTGTGTTGTAAATTTGCTAATCGTAATAATAACTACAAGTTAGTATAAAAGGTAAACAAACTTGTTTTAATAAAATCGTGCAAAACAACTATCTTTTGAACGTTCTTAGAATTCGACGAAACTTGACCCAATCGCAAGTCTAGACTCAAGCATTTGTGTTGTAAATTTGCTAATCGTAATAATACTACAAGTTAGTATAAAAGGGAAACAAACTTGATTTAATAAAACCGTGCAAAACAGCTAAATTTTGAACGGTTTCAGAATTCGACGAAACTTGACCCAAACGTTGGTCTAGACCAAAGCATTTGTGTTGTAAATTTGCTAAGCGTAATAATAACTACAAGTTAGTATAAAAGGGAAACAAAATTGTCTTAATAAAACTGTTCAAAACAGCTAAATTTTGAGCATTCTCAAAATTCGACGAAACTTGACCCAAACGTAGGTCTAGATCCAAGAATTTGTGTGTTAAATTTCTAAGCATAATAATAATTATAAGTTAGTATAACAGGGAAACAAACTTACTTTAATAAAACCGTGCAGAACAGTTAAATTTTGTACATTCTCAAAATTTTACGAAACTTGAACCAAACATAGATCTAGACCCAAGCATTTGTGTTATACATTTGCTAAGCGTTAGAATAACTACAAGTCAGTATAAAATGAAAACAAACTTGCTTTAATAAAACCGTGCAAAACAGCTAAATTTTGAACGTTCTCAGAATTCGAATAGCCTGTCCCAAACGTTGGTCTAGACCCAAGCATTTGTGTGGTAAATTTGCTAAATGTAATAATAACTACAAGTTAGTATAAAAGGGAACAAACTTGTTTTAATAAAACCGTGCAAAACAGCTAAATTTTGAGCATTCTCAGAATTCGACGAAAATTGATCCAAACGTAGGTCTAGACCCAAGAATTGTGTGTTAAATTTCCTAAGTGTAATAATAACAACAAGTTAATATAAAAGGGAAACAAACTTGTTTTAATAAAACCGTGTAAAACAGCTAACTTATGAAAGTTCTCAGAATTCGACGAAACTTGACCCAATCGCAGGTCTAGAACCAAGCCTTTGTGTTGTAAATTTGCTAATCGTAATAATAACTACAAGTTAGTATAAAAGAAAAACAAACTTTTTTAATAAACCATGCAAAACAACTAACTTTTGAACGTTCTTAGACTTCGACGAAACTTGACCCAATCGCAGGTCTAGACCCAAGCATTTGTGTTGTAAATTTGCTAATCGTAATAATAACTACAAGTTAGTATAAAAGGAAAACAAACTTGTTTTAATAAACCCGTGCAAACCAGCTAAATTTTGAACGGTCTCAGAATTCGACGAAACTTGACCCAAACGTTGGTCTAGACCAAAGCATTTGTGTTGTAAATTTGCTAAGCGTAATAATAACTACAAGTTAGTATAAAAGGGAAACAAACTTGTTTTAATAAAACCGTGCAAAACAGCTAAATTTTGAACGTTATCAGAATTCGACGAAACCTATCTCAAACGTTGGTCTAGACACAAGCATTTGTGTGGTAAATTTTCTAAGCGTAATAAAAACTACAAGTTAGTGTAAGAGGGAAACAAACTTGTTTTAATAATACCGAGGAAAACAGCTAATATTTGAACGTTCTCAAAATTCAACGAAACTTGACCCAATCCCAGGTCTAGACCCAAGCATTTTTATTAGAAAATTGTCTAGCGTAATAATAACTACAAGTTAGTATAAAAAGGAAAAAAACTTATTTCAATAAACCGTCCAAAACAGCTAACTTTTGAACGTTCTCAAAATTCGACGAAACATGACCCAATCGTAGGTCTAGACCCTAGAATATCTGTGGTAAATTTTCTAAGCGTAATAATAACTACAAGTTAGTATAAAAGGGAAACAAACTTGTTTTAATAAAACCGTGTAAAACAGCTAAATTTTGAGCATTCTCAGAATTCGACTAAACTTGATCCAAACGTAGGTCTAGACCCAAGAATTTGTGTGTTAAATTTCCTAAGTGTAATAATAACTACAAGTTAATATAAAAGGCAAACAAACTTGTTTTAATAAAACCGTGTAAAACAACTAACTTATGAACGTTTTCAGAATTCGACGAAACTTTTTTTTTTTTGGGGTAAGTGTAATTTTCATTAAAAAAAAAAAGAGTAGTATATTACAACAGTGTCCCTCATTAGATCTTGACCCATTCGCAGGTCTAGACCCAAGCATTTGTATTGTAAATTTGCTAATCGTAATAATAACTACAAGTTAGTATAAAAGGTAAACAAACTTGTTTTAATAAAATCGTGCAAAACAACTAACTTTTGAACGTTCTTAGAATTCGACGAAACTTGACCCAATCGCAGGTCTAGACCCAAGCATTTGTGTTGTAAATTTGCTAATCGTAATAATACTACAAGTTAGTATAAAAGGGAAACAAACTTGATTTAATAAAACCGTGCAAAACAGCTAAATTTTGAACGGTCTCAGAATTCGACGAAACTTCACCCAAACGTTGGTCTAGACCAAAGCATTTGTGTTGTAAATTTGCTAAGCGTAATAATAACTACAAGTTAGTATAAAAGGGAAACAAAATTGTTTTAATAAAATTGTTCAAAACAGCTAAATTTTGAGCATTCTCAGAATTCGACGAAACTTGACCCAAACGTAGGTCTAGATCCAAGAATTTGTGTGTTAAATTTCTAAGCATAATAATAATTATAAGTTAGTATAACAGGGAAACAAACTTACTTTAATAAAACCGTGCAGAACAGCTAAATTTTGTACATTCTCAAAATTTTACGAAACTTGAACCAAACATAGATCTAGACCCAAGCATTTGTGTTATACATTTGCTAAGCGTTATAATAACTACAAGTCAGTATAAAACGAAAACAAACTTGCTTTAATAAAACCGTGCAAAACAGCTAAATTTTGAACGTTCTCAGAATTCGAATAGCCTGTCCCAAACGTTGGTCTACACCCAAGCATTTGTGTGGTAAATTTGCTAAGTGTAATAATAACTACAAGTTAGTATAAAAGGGAACAAACTTGTTTTAATAAAACCGTGCAAAACAGCTAAATTTTGAACGTTCTCAGAATTCGACGAAACCTATCTCAAACGTTGGTCTAGACACAAGCATTTGTGTGGTAAATTTTCTAAGTGTAATAATAACTACAAGTTAGTGTAAGAGGGAAACAAACTTGTTTTAATAATACCGAGGAAAACAGCTAATATTTGAACGTTCTCAGAATTCAACGAAACTTGACCCAACCCCAGGTCTAGACCCAAGCATTTTTATTGGAAAATTGCCAAGCGTAATAATAACTACAAGTTAGTATAAAAAGGAACAAAACTTATTTCAATAAAACCGTCCAAAACAGCTAACTTTTGAACGTTCTCAAAATTCGACGAAACTTGACCCAATCGTAGGTCTAGACCCTAGAATATTATTTTCTAAGCGTAATAATAACTACAAGTTAGTATAAAAGGGAAACAAACTTGTTTTAATAAAACCGTGCAAAACAGCTAAATTTTGAGAATTCTCACAATTCGACTAAACTTGATCCAAACGTAGGTCTAGCCCCAAGAATTTGTGTGTTAAATTTCCTAAGTGTAATAATAACTACAAGTTAATATAAAAGGGAAACAAACTTGTTTTAATAAAACCGTGTAAAACAGCTAACTTATGAACGTTTTCAGAATTCGACGAAACTTTTTTTTTTTGGGGTAAGTGTAATTTTCATTAAAAAAAAAAAGAGAAGTATATTACAACAGTGTCCCGCATTAGATCTTGACCCATTCGCAGGTCTGGACCCAAGCATTTGTGTTGCAAATTTGCTAATCGTAATAATAACTACAAGTTAGTATAAAAGGTAAACAAACTTGTTTTAATAAAATCGTGCAAAACAACTAACTTTTGAACGTTCTTAGAATTCGACGAAACTTGACCCAATTGCAGGTCTAGACCCAAGCATTTGTGTTGTAAATTTGCTAATCGTAATAATACTACAAGTTAGTATAAAAGGGAAACAAACTTGATTTAATAAAACCGTGCAAAACAGCTAAATTTTGAACGGTCTCAGAATTCGACGAAACTTGACCCAAACGTTGGTCTAGACCAAAGCATTTGTGTTGTAAATTTGCTAAGCGTAATAATAACTACAAGTTAGTATAAAAGGGAAACAAAATTGTTTTAATAAAACTGTTCAAAACAGCTAAATTTTGAGCATTCTCAGAATTCGACGAAACTTGACCCAAACGTAGGTCTAGATCCAAGAATTTGTGTGTTAAATTTCTAAGCATAATAATAATTATAAGTTAGTATAACAGGGAAACAAACTTACTTTAATAAAACCGTGCAGAACAACCAAATTTTGAACATTCTCAAAATTTTACGAAACTTGAACCAAACATAGATCTAGACCCAAGCATTTGTGTTATACATTTGCTAAGCGTTATAATAACTACAAGTCAGTATAAAACGAAAACAAACTTGCTTTAATAAAACCGTGCAAAACAGCTAAATTTTGAACGTTCTCAGAATTCGAATAGCCTGTCCCAAACGTTGGTCTACACCCAAGGATTTGTGTGGTAAATTTGCTAAGTGTAATAATAACTACAAGTTAGTGTAAAAGGGAACAAACTTGTTTTAATAAAACCGTGCAAAACAGCTAAATTTTGAGCATTCATTGAATTCGACGAAATTTGATCCAAACGTAGGTCTAGACCCAAGAATTGTGTGTTAAATTTCCTAAGTGTAATAATAACAACAAGTTAATATAAAAGGGAAACAAACTTGTTTTAATAAAATCGTGTAAAACAGCTAACTTATGAACGTTCTCAGAATTCGACGAAACTTGACCCAATCGCAGGTCTAGAACCAAGCCTTTGTGTTGTAAATTTGCTAATCGTAATAATAACTACAAGTTAGTATAAAAGGAAAACAAACTTGTTTTAATAAAACCATGCAAAACAACTAACTTTTGAACGTTCTTAGAATTCGACGAACCTTGACCCAATCGCAGGTCTAGACCTAAGCATTTGTGTTGTAAATTTGCTAATCGTAATAATAACTATAAGTTAGTATAAAAGGAAAACAAACTTGTTTTAATAAACCCGTGCAAACCAGCTAAATTTTGAACGGTCTCAGAATTCGACGAAACTTGACCCAAACGTTGGTCTAGACCAAAGCATTTGTGTTGTAAATTTTCTAAGCGTAATAATAACTACAAGTTAGTATAAAAGGGAAACAAACTTGTTTTAATAAAACCGTGCAAAACAGCTAAATTTTGAACGTTCTCAGAATTCGACGAAACCTATCTCAAACGTTGGTCTAGACACAAGCATTTGTGTGGTAAATTTTCTAAGTGTAATAATAACTACAAGTTAGTGTAAGAGGGAAACAAACTTGTTTTAATAATACCGAGGAAAACATCTAATATTTGAACGTTCTCAGAATTCAACGAAACTTGACCCAATCCAAGGTCTAGACCCAAGCATTTTTATTGGAAAATTGCCAAACGTAATAATAACTACAAGTTAGTATAAAAAGGAAAAAAACTTATTTCAATAAAACCGTCCAAAACAGCTAACTTTTGAACGTTCTCAAAATTCGACGAAACTTGACCCAATCGTAGGTCTAGACCCTAGAATATCTGTGGTAAATTTTCTAAGCGTAATAATAACTACAAGTTAGTATAAAAGGAAAACAAACTTATTTTAATAAAACCGTGCAAAACAGCTAAATTTTGAGCATTCTCACAATTCGACTAAACTTGATCCAAACGTAGGTCTAGCCCCAAGAATTTGTGTGTTAAATTTCCTAAGTGTAATAATAACTACAAGTTAATATAAAAGGGAAACAAACTTGTTTTAATAAAACCGTGTAAAACAGCTAACTTATGAACGTTTTCAGAATTCGACGAAACTTTTTTTTTTTGGGGTAAGTGTAATTTTCATTAAAAAAAAAAAGAGAAGTATATTACAACAGTGTCCCGCATTAGATCTTGACCCATTCGCAGGTCTGGACCCAAGCATTTGTGTTGCAAATTTGCTAATCGTAATAATAACTACAAGTTAGTATAAAAGGTAAACAAACTTGTTTTAATAAAATCGTGCAAAACAACTAACTTTTGAACGTTCTTAGAATTCGACGAAACTTGACCCAATTGCAGGTCTAGACCCAAGCATTTGTGTTGTAAATTTGCTAATTGTAATAATACTACAAGTTAGTATAAAAGGGAAACAAACTTGATTTAATAAAACCGTGCAAAACAGCTAAATTTTGAACGGTCTCAGAATTCGACGAAACTTGACCCAAACGTTGGTCTAGACCAAAGCATTTGTGTTGTAAATTTGCTAAGCGTAATAATAACTACAAGTTAGTATAAAAGGGAAACAAAATTGTTTTAATAAAACTGTTCAAAACAGCTAAATTTTGAGCATTCTCAGAATTCGACGAAACTTGACCCAAACGTAGGTCTAGATCCAAGAATTTGTGTGTTAAATTTCTAAGCATAATAATAATTATAAGTTAGTATAACAGGGAAACAAACTTACTTTAATAAAACCGTGCAGAACAACCAAATTTTGAACATTCTCAAAATTTTACGAAACTTGAACCAAACATAGATCTAGACCCAAGCATTTGTGTTATACATTTGCTAAGCGTTATAATAACTACAAGTCAGTATAAAACGAAAACAAACTTGCTTTAATAAAACCGTGCAAAACAGCTAAATTTTGAACGTTCTCAGAATTCGAATAGCCTGTCCCAAACGTTGGTCTACACCCAAGGATTTGTGTGGTAAATTTGCTAAGTGTAATAATAACTACAAGTTAGTGTAAAAGGGAACAAACTTGTTTTAATAAAACCGTGCAAAACAGCTAAATTTTGAGCATTCATTGAATTCGACGAAATTTGATCCAAACGTAGGTCTAGACCCAAGAATTGTGTGTTAAATTTCCTAAGTGTAATAATAACAACAAGTTAATATAAAAGGGAAACAAACTTGTTTTAATAAAATCGTGTAAAACAGCTAACTTATGAACGTTCTCAGAATTCGACGAAACTTGACCCAATCGCAGGTCTAGAACCAAGCCTTTGTGTTGTAAATTTGCTAATCGTAATAATAACTACAAGTTAGAATAAAAGGAAAACAAACTTGTTTTAATAAAACCATGCAAAACAACTAACTTTTGAACGTTCTTAGAATTCGACGAACCTTGACCCAATCGAAGGTCTAGACCCAAGCATTTGTGTTGAAATTTGCTAATCGTAATAATAACTATAAGTTAGTATAAAAGGAAAACAAACTTGTTTTAATAAACCCGTGCAAACCAGCTAAATTTTGAACGGTCTCAGAATTCGACGAAACTTGACCCAAACGTTGGTCTAGACCAAAGCATTTGTGTTGTAAATTTTCTAAGCGTAATAATAACTACAAGTTAGTATAAAAGGGAAACAAACTTGTTTTAATAAAACCGTGCAAAACAGCTAAATTTTGAACGTTCTCAGAATTCGACGAAACCTATCTCAAACGTTGGTCTAGACACAAGCATTTGTGTGGTAAATTTTCTAAGTGTAATAATAACTACAAGTTAGTGTAAGAGGGAAACAAACTTGTTTTAATAATACCGAGGAAAACAGCTAATATTTGAACGTTCTCAGAATTCAACGAAACTTGACCCAATCCCAGGTCTAGACCCAAGCATTTTTATTGGAAAATTGCCAAGCGTAATAATAACTACAAGTTAGTATAAAAAGGAAAAAAACTTATTTCAATAAAACCGTCCAAAACAGCTAACTTTTGAACGTTCTCAAAATTCGACGAAACTTGACCCAATCGTAGGTCTAGACCCTAGAATATCTGTGGTAAATTTTCTAAGCGTAATAATAACTACAAGTTAGTATAAAAGGAAAACAAACTTGTTTTAATAAAACCGTGCAAAACAGCTAAATTTTGAGCATTCTCACAATTCGACTAAACTTGATCCAAACGTAGGTCTAGCCCCAAGAATTTGTGTGTTAAATTTCCTAAGTGTAATAATAACTACAAGTTAATATAAAAGGGAAACAAACTTGTTTTAATAAAACCGTGTAAAACAGCTAACTTATGAACGTTTTCAGAATTCGACGAAACTTTTTTTTTTTGGGGTAAGTGTAATTTTCATTAAAAAAAAAAAGAGAAGTATATTACAACAGTGTCCCGCATTAGATCTTGACCCATTCGCAGGTCTGGACCCAAGCATTTGTGTTGTAAATTTGCTAATCGTAATAATAACTACAAGTTAGTATAAAAGGTAAACAAACTTGTTTTAATAAAATCGTGCAAAACAACTAACTTTTGAACGTTCTTAGAATTCGACGAAACTTGACCCAATTGCAGGTCTAGACCCAAGCATTTGTGTTGTAAATTTGCTAATCGTAATAATACTACAAGTTAGTATAAAAGGGAAACAAACTTGATTTAATAAAACCGTGCAAAACAGCTAAATTTTGAACGGTCTCAGAATTCGACGAAACTTGACCCAAACGTTGGTCTAGACCAAAGCATTTGTGTTGTAAATTTGCTAAGCGTAATAATAACTACAAGTTAGTATAAAAGGGAAACAAAATTGTTTTAATAAAACTGTTCAAAACAGCTAAATTTTGAGTATTCTCAGAATTCGACGAAACTTGACCCAAACGTAGGTCTAGATCCAAGAATTTGTGTGTTAAATTTCTAAGCATAATAATAATTATAAGTTAGTATAACAGGGAAACAAACTTACTTTAATAAAACCGTGCAGAACAACCAAATTTTGAACATTCTCAAAATTTTACGAAACTTGAACCAAACATAGATCTAGACCCAAGCATTTGTGTTATACATTTGCTAAGCGTTATAATAACTACAAGTCAGTATAAAACGAAAACAAACTTGCTTTAATAAAACCGTGCAAAACAGCTAAATTTTAAACGTTCTCAGAATTCGAATAGCCTGTCCCAAACGTTGGTCTACACCCAAGGATTTGTGTGGTAAATTTCCTAAGTGTAATAATAACTACAAGTTAGTATAAAAGGGAACAAACTTGTTTTAATAAAACCGTGCAAAACAGCTAAATTTTGAGCATTCATTGAATTCGACGAAATTTGATCCAAACGTAGGTCTAGACCCAAGAATTGTGTGTTAAATTTCCTAAGTGTAATAATAACAACAAGTTAATATAAAAGGGAAACAAACTTGTTTTAATAAAATCGTGTAAAACAGCTAACTTATGAACGTTCTCAGAATTCGACGAAACTTGACCCAATCGCAGGTCTAGAACCAAGCCTTTGTGTTGTAAATTTGCTAATCGTAATAATAACTACAAGTTAGTATAAAAGGAAAACAAACTTGTTTTAATAAAACCATGCAAAACAACTAACTTTTGAACGTTCTTAGAATTCGACGAACCTTGACCCAATCGCAGGTCTAGACCCAAGCATTTGTGTTGTAAATTTGCTAATCGTAATAATAACTATAAGTTAGTATAAAAGGAAAACAAACTTGTTTTAATAAACCCGTGCAAACCAGCTAAATTTTGAACGGTCTCAGAATTCGACGAAACTTGACCCAAACGTTGGTCTATACCAAAGCATTTGTGTTGTAAATTTTCTAAGCGTAATAATAACTACAAGTTAGTATAAAAGGGAAACAAACTTGTTTTAATAAAACCGTGCAAAACAGCTAAATTTTGAACGTTCTCAGAATTCGACGAAACCTATCTCAAACGTTGGTCTAGACACAAGCATTTGTGTGGTAAATTTTCTAAGTGTAATAATAACTACAAGTTAGTGTAAGAGGGAAACAAACTTGTTTTAATAATACCGAGTAAAACAGCTAATATTTGAACGTTCTCAGAATTCAACGAACTTGACCCAATCCCAGGTCTAGACCCAAGCATTTTTATTGGAAAATTGCCAAGCGTAATAATAACTACAAGTTAGTATAAAAAGGAAGAAAACTTATTTCAATAAAACCGTCCAAAACAGCTAACTTTTGAACATTCTCAAAATTCGACAAAACTTGACCCAATCGTAGGTCTAGACCCTAGAATATCTGTGGTAAATTTTCTAAGCGTAATAATACCTACAAGTTAGTATAAAAGGGAAACAAACTTGTTTTAATAAAACCGTGCAAAACAGCTAAATTTTGAGCATTCTCACAATTTGACTAAACTTGATCCAAACGTAGGTCTAGCCCCAAGAATTTGTGTGTTAAATTTCCTAAGTGTAATAATAACTACAAGTTAATATAAAAGGGAAACAAACTTGTTTTAATAAAACCGTGTAAAACAGCTAACTTATGAACGTTTTCAGAATTCGACGAAACTTTTTTTTTTTGGGGTAAGTGTAATTTTCATTAAAAAAAAAAAGAGAAGTATATTACAACAGTGTCCCGCATTAGATCTTGACCCATTCGCAGGTCTGGACCCAAGCATTTGTGTTGTAAATTTGCTAATCGTAATAATAACTACAAGTTAGTATAAAAGGTAAACAAACTTGTTTTAATAAAATCGTGCAAAACAACTAACTTTTGAACGTTCTTAGAATTCGACGAAACTTGACCCAATTGCAGGTCTAGACCCAAGCATTTGTGTTGTAAATTTGCTAATCGTAATAATACTACAAGTTAGTATAAAAGGGAAACAAACTTGATTTAATAAAACCGTGCAAAACAGCTAAATTTTGAACGGTCTCAGAATTCGACGAAACTTGACCCAAACGTTGGTCTAGACCAAAGCATTTGTGTTGTAAATTTGCTAAGCGTAATAATAACTACAAGTTAGTATAAAAGGGAAACAAAATTGTTTTAATAAAACTGTTGAAAACAGCTAAATTTTGAGCATTCTCAGAATTCGACGAAACTTGACCCAAACGTAGGTCTAGATCCAAGAATTTGTGTGTTAAATTTCTAAGCATAATAATAATTATAAGTTAGTATAACAGGGAAACAAACTTACTTTAATAAAACCGTGCAGAACAACCAAATTTTGAACATTCTCAAAATTTTACGAAACTTGAACCAAACATAGATCTAGACCCAAGCATTTGTGTTATACATTTGCTAAGCGTTATAATAACTACAAGTCAGTATAAAACGAAAACAAACTTGCTTTAATAAAACCGTGCAAAACAGCTAAATTTTGAACGTTCTCAGAATTCGAATAGCCTGTCCCAAACGTTGGTCTACACCCAAGGATTTGTGTGGTAAATTTGCTAAGTGTAATAATAATTACAAGTTAGTATAAAAGGGAACAAACTTGTTTTAATAAAACCGTGCAAAACAGCTAAATTTTGAGCATTCATTGAATTCGACGAAATTTGATCCGAACGTAGGTCTAGACCCAAGAATTGTGTGTTAAATTTCCTAAGTGTAATAATAACAACAAGTTAATATAAAAGGGAAACAAACTTGTTTTAATAAAATCGTGTAAAACAGCTAACTTTTGAACGTTCTCAAAATTCGACGAAACTTGACCCAATCGTAGGTCTAGACCCTAGAATATCTGTGGTAAATTTTCTAAGCGTAATAATAACTACAAGTTAGTATAAAAGGGAAACAAACTTGTTTTAATAAAACCGTGCAAAACAGCTAAATTTTGAGCATTCTCAGAATTCGACTAAACTTGATCCAAACGTAGGTCTAGACCCAAGAATTTGTGTGTTAAATTTCCTAAGTGTAATAATAACTACAAGTTAATATAAAAGGGAAACAAACTTGTTTTAATAAAACCGTGTAAAACGGCTAACTTATGAACGTTTTCAGAATTCGACGAAACTTTTTTTTTTTGGGGTAAGTGTAATTTTCATTAAAAAAAAAAAAGAGAAGTATATTACAACAGTGTCCCTCATTAGATCTTGACCCATTCGCAGGTGTAGACCCAAGCATTTGTGTTGTAAATTTGCTAACCGTAATAATAACTACAAGTTAGTATAAAAGGGAAACAAAATTGTTTTAATAAAACTGTTCAAAACAGCTAAATTTTGAGCATTCTCAGAATTCGACGAAAATTGATCCAAACGTAGGTCTAGACCCAAGAATTGTGTGTTAAATTTCCTAAGTGTAATAATAACAACAAGTTAATATAAAAGGGAAACAAACTTGTTTTAATAAAACCGTGTAAAACAGCTAACTTATGAACGTTCTCAGAATTCGACGAAACTTGACCCAATCGCAGGTCTAGAACCAAGCCTTTGTGTTGTAAATTTGCTAATCGTAATAATAACTACAAGTTAGTATAAAAGGAAAACAAACTTGTTTTAATAAAACCATGCAAAACAACTAACTTTTGAACGTTCTTAGAATTCGACGAACCTTAACCCAATCGCAGGTCTAGACCCAAGCATTTGTGTTGTAAATTTGCTAATCGTAATAATAACTATAAGTTAGTATAAAAGGAAAACAAACTTGTTTTAATAAACCCGTGCAAACCAGCTAAATTTTGAACGGTCTCAGAATTCGACGAAACTTGACCCAAACGTTGGTCTAGACCAAAGCATTTGTGTTGTAAATTTTCTAAGCGTAATAATAACTACAAGTTAGTATAAAAGGGAAACAAACTTGTTTTAATAAAACCGTGCAAAACAACTAAATTTTGAACGTTGTCAGAATTCGATGAAACCTATCTCAAACGTTGGTCTAGACACAAGCATTTGTGTGGAAAATTTTCTAAGCGTAATAATAACTACAAGTTAGTGTAAGAGGGAAACAAACTTGTTTTAATAATACCGAGGAAAACAGCTAATATTTGAACGTTCTCAGAATTCAACGAAACTTGACCCAATCCCAGGTCTAGACCCAAGCATTTTTATTGGAAAATTGCCAAGCGTAATAATAACTACAAGTTAGTATAAAAAGGAAAAAAACTTATTTCAATAAAACCGTCCAAAACAGCTAACTTTTGAACGTTCTCAAAATTCGACGAAACTTGACCCAATCGTAGGTCTAGACCCTAGAATATCTGTGGTAAATTTTCTAAGCGTAATAATAACTACAAGTTAGTATAAAAGGGAAACAAACTTGTTTTAATAAAACCGTGCAAAACAGCTAAATTTTGAGCATTCTCAGAATTCGACTAAACTTGATCCAAACGCAGGTCCAGACCCAAGAATTTGTGTGTTAAATTTCCTAAGTGTAATAATAACTACAAGTTAATATAAAAGGGAAACAAACTTGTTTTAATAAAACCGTGTAAAACGGCTAACTTATGAACGTTTTCAGAATTCGACCAAACTTTTTTTTTTTGGGGTAAGTTTAATTTTCATTAAAAAAAAAAAGAGAAGTATATTACAACAGTGTCCCTCATTAGATCTTGACCCATTCGCAGGTCTAGACCCAAGCATTTGTGTTGTAAATTTGCTAATCGTAATAATAACTACAAGTTAGTATAAAAGGGAAACAAAATTGTTTTAATAAAACTGTTCAAAACAGCTAAATTTTGAGCATTCTCAGAATTCGACGAAAATTGATCCAAACGTAGGTCTAGACCCAAGAATTGTGTGTTAAATTTCCTAAGTGTAATAATAACAACAAGTTAATATAAAAGGGAAACAAACTTGTTTTAATAAAACCGTGTAAAACAGCTAACTTATGAACGTTCTCAGAATTCGACGAAACTTGACCCAATCGCAGGTCTAGAACCAAGCCTTTGTGTTGTAAATTTGCTAATCGTAATAATAACTACAAGTTAGTATAAAAGGAAAATAAACTTGTTTTAATAAAACCATGCAAAACAACTAACTTTTGAACGTTCTTAGTATTCGATGAAACTTGACCTAATCGCAGGTCTAGACCCAAGCATTTGTGTTGTAAATTTGCTAATCGTAATGATAACTACAAGTTAGTATAAAAGAAAAACAAACTTGTTTTAATAAACCCGTGCAAACCAGCTAAATTTTGAACGGTCTCAGAATTCGACGAAACTTGACCCAAACGTTGGTCTAGACCAAAGCATTTGTGTTGTAAATTTGCTAAGCGTAATAATAACTACAAGTTAGTATAAAAGGGAAACAAACTTGTTTTAATAAAACCGTGCAAAACAGCTAAATTTTGAACGTTCTCAGAATTCGACGAAACCTATCTCAAACGTTGGTCTAGACACAAGCATTTGTGTGGTAAATTTTCTAAGCGTAATAATAACTACAAGTTAGTGTAAGAGGGAAACAAACTTGTTTTAATAATACCGAGGAAAACAGCTAATATTTGAACGTTCTCAGAATTCAACGAAACTTGACCCAATCCCAGGTCTAGACCCAAGCATTTTTATTGGAAAATTTCCAAGCGTAATAATAACTACAAGTTAGTATAAAAAGGAAAAAAACTTATTTCAATAAAACCGTCCAAAACAGCTAACTTTTGAACGTTCTCAAAATTCGACGAAACTTGACCCAATCGTAGGTCTAGACCCTAAAATATCTGTGGTAAATTTTCTAAGCGTAATAATAACTACAAGTTAGTATAAAAGGGAAACAAACTTGTTTTAATAAAACCGTGCAAAACAGCTAAATTTTGAGCATTCTCAGAATTCGACTAAACTTGATCCAAACGTAGGTCATGACCCAAGAATTTGTGTGTTAAATTTCCTAAGTATAATAATAACTACAAGTTAATATAAAAGGGAAACAAACTTGTTCTAATAAAACCGTGTAAAACAGCTAACTTATGAACGTTCTCAGAATTCGACGAAACTTGACCCAATCGCAGGTCTGGAACCAAGCCTTTGTGTTGTAAATTTGCTAATCGTAATAATAACTACAAGTTAGTATAAAAGGAAAACAAACTTGTTTTAATAAAACCATGCAAAACAACTAACTTTTGAACGTTCTTAGAATTCGACGAACCTTGACCCAATCGCAGGTCTAGACCCAAGCATTTGTGTTGTAAATTTGCTAATCGTAATAATAACTATAAGTTAGTATAAAAGGAAAACAAACTTGTTTTAATAAACCCGTGCAAACCAGCTAAATTTTGAACGGTCTCAGAATTCGACGAAACTTGACCCAAACGTTGGTCTAGACCAAAGCATTTGTGTTGTAAATTTTCTAAGCGTAATAATAACTACAAGTTAGTATAAAAGGGAAACAAACTTGTTTTAATAAAACCGTGCAAAACAGCTAAATTTTGAACGTTGTCAGAATTCGACGAAACCTATCTCAAACGTTGGTCTAGACACAAGCATTTGTGTGGAAAATTTTCTAAGCGTAATAATAACTACAAGTTAGTGTAAGAGGGAAACAAACTTGTTTTAATAATACCGAGGAAAACAGCTAATATTTGAACGTTCTCAGAATTCAACGAAACTTGACCCAATCCCAGGTCTAGACCCAAGCATTTTTATTGGAAAATTGCCAAGCGTAATAATAACTACAAGTTAGTATAAAAAGGAAAAAAACTTATTTCAATAAAACCGTCCAAAACAGCTAACTTTTGAACGTTCTCAAAATTCGACGAAACTTGACCCAATCGTAGGTCTAGTCCCTAGAATATCTGTGGTAAATTTTCTAAGCGTAATAATAACTACAAGTTAGTATAAAAGGGAAACAAACTTGTTTTAATAAAACCGTGCAAAACAGCTAAATTTTGAGCATTCTCAGAATTCGACTAAACTTGATCCAAACGTAGGTCTAGACCCAAGAATTTGTGTGTTAAATTTCCTAAGTGTAATAATAACTACAAGTTAATATAAAAGGCAAACAAACTTGTTTTAATAAAATCGTGTAAAACGGCTAACTTATGAACGTTTTCAGAATTCGACGAAACTTTTTTTTTTTGGGGTAAGTGTAATTTTCATTAAAAAAAAAGAGAAGTATATTACAACAGTGTCCCTCATTAGATCTTGACCCATTCGCAGGTCTAGACCCAAGCATTTGTGTTGTAAATTTGCTAATCGTAATAATAACTACAAGTTAGTATAAAAGGGAAACAAAATTGTTTTAATAAAACTGTTCAAAACAGCTAAATTTTGAGCATTCTCAGAATTCGACGAAAATTGATCCAAACGTAGGTCTAGACCCAAGAATTGTGTTTTAAATTTCCTAAGTGTAATAATAACAACAAGTTAATATAAAAGGGAAACAAACTTGTTTTAATAAAACCGTGTAAAACAGCTAACTTATGAGCGTTCGCAGAATTCGACGAAACTTGACCCAATCGCAGGTCTAGAACCAAGCCTTTGTGTTGTAAATTTGCTAATCGTAATAATAACTACAAGTTAGTATAAAAGGAAAACAAACTTGTTTTAATAAAACCATGCAAAACAACTAACTTTTGAACGTTCTTAGAATTCGACGAAACTTGACCCAATCGCAGGTCTAGACCCAAGCATTTGTGTTGTAAATTTGCTAATCGTAATGATAACTACAAGTTAGTATAAAAGGAAAACAAACTTGTTTTAATAAACCCGTGCAAACCAGCTAAATTTGGAACGGTCTCAGAATTCGACGAAACTTGACCCAAACGTTGGTCTAGACCAAAGCATTTGTGTTGTAAATTTGCTAAGCGAAATAATAACTACAAGTTAGTATAAAAGGGAAACAAACTTGTTTTAATAAAACCGTGCAAAACAGCTAAATTTTGAACGTTCTCAGAATTCGACGAAACCTATCTCAAACGTTGGTCTAGACACAAGCATTTGTGTGGTAAATTTTCTAAGCGTAATAATAACTACAAGTTAGTGTAAGAGGGAAACAAACTTGTTTTAATAATACCGAGGAAAACAGCTAATATTTGAACGTTCTCAGAATTCAACGAAACTTGACCCAATCCCAGGTCTAAACCCAAGCATTTTTATTGGAAAATTTCCAAGCGTAATAATAACTACAAGTTAGTATAAAAAGGAAAAAAACTTATTTCAATAAAACCGTCCAAAACAGCTAACTTTTGAACGTTCTCAAAATTCGACGAAACTTGACCCAATCGTAGGTCTAGACCCTAGAATATCTGTGGTAAATTTTCTAAGCGTAATAATAACTAAAAGTTAGTATAAAAGGGAAACAAACTTGTTTTAATTAAACCGTGCAAAACAGCTAAATTTTGATCATTCTCAGAATTCGACTAAACTTGATCCAAACGTAGGTCATGACCCAAGAATTTGTGTGTTAAATTTCCTAAGTGTAATAATAACGACAAGTTAATATAAAAGGGAAACAAACTTGTTTTAATAAAACCGTGTAAAACAGCTAACTTATGAACGTTTTCAGAATTCGACGAAACTTTTTTTTTTGGGGTAAGTGTAATTTTCATTAAAAAAAAAAAGAGAAGTATATTACAACAGTGTCCCTCATTAGCTCTTGACCCATTCGCAGGTCTAGACCCAAGCATTTGTGTTGTAAATTTGCTAATCGTAATAATAACTACAAGTTAGTATAAAAGGTAAACAAACTTGTTTTAATAAAATCGTGCAAAACAACTAACTTTTGAACGTTCTTAGAATTCGACGAAACTTGACCCAATCGCAGGTCTAGACCCAAGCATTTGTGTTGTAAATTTGCTAATCGTAATAATACTACAAGTTAGTATAAAAGGGAAACAAACTTGATTTAATAAAACCGTGCAAAACAGCTAAATTTTGAACGGTCTCAGAATTCGACGAAACTTGACCCAAACGTTGGTCTAGACCAAAGCATTTGTGTTGTAAATTTGCTAAGCGTAATAATAACTACAAGTTAGTATAAAAGGGAAACAAAATTGTTTTAATAAAACTGTTCAAAACAGCTAAATTTTGAGCATTCTCAGAATTCGACGAAACTTGACCCAAACGTAGGTCTAGATCCAAGAATTTGTGTGTTAAATTTCTAAGCATAATAATAATTATAAGTTAGTATAACAGGGAAACAAACTTACTTTAATAAAACCGTGCAGAACAACCAAATTTTGAACATTCTCAAAATTTTACGAAACTTGAACCAAACATAGATCTAGACCCAAGCATTTGTGTTATACATTTGCAAGCGTTATAATAACTACAAGTCAGTATAAAACGAAAACAAACTTGCTTTAATAAAACCGTGCAAAACAGCTAAATTTTGAACGTTCTCAGAATTCGAATAGCCTGTCCCAAACGTTGGTCTACACCCAAGCATTTGTGTGGTAAATTTGCTAAGTGTAATAATAACTACAAGTTAGTATAAAAGGGAACAAACTTGTTTTAATAAAACCGTGCAAAACAGCTAAATTTTGAGCATTCATTGAATTCGACGAAATTTGATCCAAACGTAGGTCTAGACCCAAGAATTGTGTGTTAAATTTCCTAAGTGTAATAATAACAACAAGTTAATATAAAAGGGAAACAAACTTGTTTTAATAAAATCGTGTAAAACAGCTAACATATGAACGTTCTCAGAATTCAACGAAACTTGACCCAATCCCAGGTCTAGACCCATGCATTTTTATTGGAAAATTGCCAAGCGTAATAATAACTACAAGTTAGTATAAAAAGGAAAAAAACTTATTTCA
Source organism: Sesamum indicum (assembly GCF_026168435.1). Lineage (NCBI taxonomy): Eukaryota > Viridiplantae > Streptophyta > Magnoliopsida > Lamiales > Pedaliaceae > Sesamum > Sesamum indicum. Next base: position 13,151,457 of record NC_142664.1, on the reverse strand, counting down.
ATAAAACCGTCCAAAACAGCTAACTTTTGAACGTTCTCAAAATTCGACGAAACTTGACCCAATCGTAGGTCTAGACCCTAGAATATCTGTGGTAAATTTTCTAAGCGTAATAATAACTACAAGTTAGTATAAAAGGGAAACAAACTTGTTTTAATAAAACCGTGCAAAACAGCTAAATTTTGAGCATTCTCAGAATTCGACTAAACTTGATCCAAACGTAGGTCTAGACCCAAGAATTTGTGTGTTAAATTTCCTAAGTGTAATAATAACTACAAGTTAATATAAAAGGGAAACAAACTTGTTTTAATAAAACCGTGTAAAACGGCTAACTTATGAACGTTTTCAGAATTCGACGAAACTTTTTTTTTTTGGGGTAAGTGTAATTTTCATTAAAAAAAAAAAGAGAAGTATATTACAACAGTGTCCCTCATTAGATCTTGACCCATTCGCAGGTCTAGACCCAAGCATTTGTGTTGTAAATTTGCTAATCGTAATAATAACTACAAGTTAGTATAAAAGGGAAACAAAATTGTTTTAATAAAACTGTTCAAAACAGCTAAATTTTGAGCATTCTCAGAATTCGACGAAAATTGATCCAAAAGTAGGTCTAGACCCAAGAATTGTGTGTTAAATTTCCTAAGTGTAATAATAACAACAAGTTAATATAAAAGGGAAACAAACTTGTTTTAATAAAACCGTGTAAAACAGCTAACTTATGAACGTTCTCAGAATTCGACGAAACTTGACCCAATCGCAGGTCTAGAACCAAGCCTTTGTGTTGTAAATTTGCTAATCATAATAATAACTACAAGTTAGTATAAAAGGAAAACAAACTTGTTTTAATAAAACTATGCAAAACAACTAACTTTTAAACGTTCTTAGAATTCGACGAAACTTGACCCAATCGCAGGTCTAGACCCAAGCATTTGTGTTGTAAATTTGCTAATCGTAATGATAACTACAAGTTAGTATAAAAGGAAAACAAACTTGTTTTAATAAACCCGTGCAAACCAGCTAAATTTTGAACGGTCTCAGAATTTGACGAAACTTGACCCAAACGTTGGTCTAGACCAAAGCATTTGTGTTGTAAATTTGCTAAGCGAAATAATAACTACAAGTTAGTATAAAAGGGAAACAAACTTGTTTTAATAAAACCGTGCAAAACAGCTAAATTTTGAACGTTCTCAGAATTCGACGAAACCTATCTCAAACGTTGGTCTAGACACAAGCATTTGTGTGGTAAATTTTCTAAGCGTAATAATAACTACAAGTTAGTGTAAGAGGGAAACAAACTTGTTTTAATAATACCGAGGAAAATAGCTAATATTTGAACGTTCTCAGAATTCAACGAAACTTGACCCAATCCCAGGTCTAGACCCAAGCATTTTTATTGGAAAATTTCCAAGCGTAATAATAACTACAAGTTAGTATAAAAAGGAAAAAAACTTATTTCAATAAAACCGTCCAAAACAGCTAACTTTTGAACGTTTTCAAAATTCGACGAAACTTGACCCAGTCGTAGGTCTAGACCCTAGAATATCTGTGGTAAATTTTCTAAGCGTAATAATAACTACAAGTTAGTATAAAAGGGAAACAAACTTGTTTTAATAAAACCGTGCAAAACAGCTAAATTTTGAGCATTCTCAGAATTCGACTAAACTTGATCCAAACGTAGGTCATGACCCAAGAATTTGTGTGTTAAATTTCCTAAGTGTAATAATAACTACAAGTTAATATAAAAGGGAAACAAACTTGTTTTAATAAAACCGTGTAAAACAGCTAACTTATGAACGTTTTCGGAATTCGACGAAACTTTTTTTTTTGGGGTAAGTGTAATTTTCATTAAAAAAAAAAAGAGAAGTATATTACAACAGTGTCCCTCATTAGCTCTTGACCCATTCGCAGGTCTAGACCCAAGCATTTGTGTTGTAAATTTGCTAATCGTAATAATAACTACAAGTTAGTATAAAAGGTAAACAAACTTGTTTTAATAAAATCGTGCAAAACAACTAACTTTTGAACGTTCTTAGAATTCGACGAAACTTGACCCAATCGCAGGTCTAGACCCAAGCATTTGTGTTGTAAATTTGCTAATCGTAATAATACTACAAGTTAGTATAAAAGGGAAACAAACTTGATTTAATAAAACCGTGCAAAACAGCTAAATATTGAACGGTCTCAGAATTCGACGAAACTTGACCCAAACGTTGGTCTAGACCAAAGCATTTGTGTTGTAAATTTGCTAAGCGTAATAATAACTACAAGTTAGTATAAAAGGGAAACAAAATTGTTTTAATAAAACTGTTCAAAACAGCTAAATTTTGAGCATTCTCAGAATTCGACGAAACTTGACCCAAACGTAGGTCTAGATCCAAGAATTTGTGTGTTAAATTTCTAAGCATAATAATAATTATAAGTTAGTATAACAGGGAAACAAACTTACTTTAATAAAACCGTGCAGAACAACCAAATTTTGAACATTCTCAAAATTTTACGAAACTTGAACCAAACATAGATCTAGACCCAAGCATTTGTGTTATACATTTGCTAAGCGTTATAATAACTACAAGTCAGTATAAAACGAAAACAAACTTGCTTTAATAAAACCGTGCAAAACAGCTAAATTTTGAACGTTCTCAGAATTCGAATAGCCTGTCCCAAACGTTGGTCTACACCCAAGCATTTGTGTGGTAAATTTGCTAAGTGTAATAATAACTACAAGTTAGTATAAAAGGGAACAAACTTGTTTTAATAAAACCGTGCAAAACAGCTAAATTTTGAGCATTCATTGAATTCGACGAAATTTGATCCAAACGTAGGTCTAGACCCAAGAATTGTGTGTTAAATTTCCTAAGTGTAATAATAACAACAAGTTAATATAAAAGGGAAACAAACTTGTTTTAATAAAATCGTGTAAAACAGCTAACATATGAACGTTTTCAGAATTCGACAAAACTTGACCCAATCGCAGGCCTAGAACCAAGCCTTTGTGTTGTAAATTTGCTAATCGTAATAATAACTACAAGTTAGTATAAAAGGAAAACAAACTTGTTTTAATAAAACCATGCAAAACAACTAACTTTTGAACGTTCTTAGAATTCGACGAACCTTGACCCAATCGCAGGTCTAGACCCAAGCATTTGTGTTGTAAATTTTCTAATCGTAATAATAACTATAAGTTAGTATAAAAGGAAAACAAACTTGTTTTAATAAACCCGTGCAAACCAGCTAAATTTTGAACGGTCTCAGAATTCGACGAAACTTGACCCAAACGTTGGTCTAGACCAAAGCATTTGTGTTGTAAATTTTCTAAGCGTAATAATAACTACAAGTTAGTATAAAAGGGAAACAAACTTGTTTTAATAAAACCGTGCAAAACAGCTAAATTTTGAACGTTCTCAGAATTCGACGAAACCTATCTCAAACGTTGGTCTAGACACAAGCATTTGTGTGGAAAATTTTCTAAGCGTAATAATAACTACAAGTTAGTGTAAGAGGGAAACAAACTTGTTTTAATAATACCGAGGAAAACAGCTAATATTTGAACGTTCTCAGAATTCAACGAAACTTGACCCAATCCCAGGTCTAGACCCAAGCATTTTTATTGGAAAATTGCCAAGCGTAATAATAACTACAAGTTAGTATAAAAAGGAAAAAAACTTATTTCAATAAAACCGTCCAAAACAGCTAACTTTTGAACGTTCTCAAAATTCGACGAAACTTGACCCAATCGTAGGTCTAGACCCTAGAATATCTGTGGTAAATTTTCTAAGCGTAATAATAACTACAAGTTAGTATAAAAGGGAAACAAACTTGTTTTAATAAAACCGTGCAAAACAGCTAAATTTTGAGCATTTTCAGAATTCGACTAAACTTGATCCAAACGTAGGTCTAGACCCAAGAATTTGTGTGTTAAATTTCCTAAGTGTAATAATAACTACAAGTTAATATAAAAGGGAAACAAACTTGTTTTAATAAAACCGTGTAAAACGGCTAACTTATGAACGTTTTCAGAATTCGACGAAACATTTTTTTTTTTGGGGTAAGTGTAATTTTCATTAAAAAAAAAAAGAGAAGTATATTACAACAGTGTCCCTCATTAGATCTTAACCCATTCGCAGGTCTAGACCCAAGCATTTGTGTTGTAAATTTGCTAATCGTAATAATAACTACAAGTTAGTATAAAAGGGAAACAAAATTGTTTTAATAAAACTGTTCAAAACAGCTAAATTTTGAGCATTCTCAGAATTCGACGAAACTTGACCCAAACGTAGGTCTAGATCCAAGAATTTGTGTGTTAAATTTCTAAGCATAATAATAATTATAAGTTAGTATAACAGGGAAACAAACTTACTTTAATAAAACCGTGCAGAACAGCTAAATTTTGAACATTCTCAAAATTTTACGAAACTTGAACCAAACATAGATCTAGACCCAAGCATTTGTGTTATACATTTGCTAAGCGTTATAATAACTACAAGTTAGTATAAAACGAAAACATACTTGCTTTAATAAAACCGTGCAAAACAGCTAAATTTTGAACGTTCTCAGAATTCGAATAGCCTGTAGCCAAACGTTGGTCTAGACCCAAGCATTTGTGTGATAAATTTGCTAAGTGTAATAATAACTATAAGTTAGTATAAAAGGGAAACAAACTTGTTTTAATAAAACCGTGCAAAACAGCTAAATTTTGAGCATTCTCAGAATTCGACGAAAATTGATCCAAACGTAGGTCTAGACCCAAGAATTGTGTGTTAAATTTCCTAAGTGTAATAATAACAACAAGTTAATATAAAAGGGAAACAAACTTGTTTTAATAAAACCGTGTAAAACAGCTAACTTATGAACGTTCTCAGAATTCGACGAAACTTGACCCAATCGCAGGTCTAGAACCAAGCCTTTGTGTTGTAAATTTGCTAATCGTAATAATAACTACAAGTTAGTATAAAAGGAAAACAAACTTGTTTTAATAAAACCATGCAAAACAACTAGCTTTTGAACGTTCTTAGACTTCGACGAAACTTGACCCAATCGCAGGTCTAGACCCAAGCATTTGTGTTGTAAATTTGCTAATCGTAATAATAACTACAAGTTAGTATAAAAGGAAAACAAACTTGTTTTAATAAACCCGTGCAAACCAGCTAAATTTTGAACGGTCTCAGAATTCAACGAAACTTGACCCAAACGTTGGTCTAGACCAAAGCATTTGTGTTGTAAATTTGCTAAGCGTAATAATAACTACAAGTTAGTATAAAAGGGAAACAAACTTGTTTTAATAAAACCGTGCAAAACAGCTAAATTTTGAACGTTCTCAGAATTCGACGAAACCTATCTCAAACGTTGGTCTAGACACAAGCATTTGTGTGGTAAATTTTCTAAGCGTAATAATAACTATAAGTTAGTATAAGAGGGAAACAAACTTGTTTTAATAATACCGAGGAAAACAGCTAATATTTGAACGTTCTCAGAATTCAACGAAACTTGACCCAATCCCAGGTCTAGACCCAAGCATTTTTATTGGAAAATTGCCAAGCGTAATAATAACTACAAGTTAGTATAAAAAGGAAAAAAACTTATTTCAATAAAACCGTCCAAAACAGCTAACTTTTGAACGTTCTCAAAATTCGACGAAACTTGACCCAATCGTAGGTCTAGACCCTAGAATATCTGTGGTAAATTTTCTAAGCGTAATAATAACTACAAGTTAGTATAAAAGGAAAACAAACTTGTTTTAATAAAACCGTGCAAAACAGCTAAATTTTGAGCATTCTCAGAATTCGACGAAAATTGATCCAAACGTAGGTCTAGACCCAAGAATTTGTGTGTTAAATTTCCTAAGTGTAATAATAACTACAAGTTAATATAAAAGGAAAACAAACTTGTTTTAATAAAACCGTGTAAAACGGCTAACTTATGAACGTTTTCAGAATTCGACGAAACTTTTTTTTTTTGGGGTAAGTGTAATTTTCATTAAAAAAAAAAAGAGAAGTATATTACAACAGTGTCCCTCATTAGATCTTGACCCATTCGCAGGTCTAGACCCAAGCATTTGTGTTGTAAATTTGCTAATCGTAATAATAACTACAAGTTAGTATAAAAGGGAAACAAAATTGTTTTAATAAAACTGTTCAAAACAGCTAAATTTTGAGCATTCTCAGAATTCGACGAAACTTGACAAAACGTAGGTCTAGATCCAAGAATTTGTGTGTTAAATTTCTAAGCATAATAATAATTATAAGTTAGTATAACAGGGAAACAAACTTACTTTAATAAAACCGTGCAGAACAGCTAAATTTTGAACATTCTCAAAATTTTACGAAACTTGAACCAAACATAGATCTAGACCCAAGCATTTGTGTTATACATTTGCTAAGCGTTATAATAACTACAAGTTAGTATAAAACGAAAACAAACTTGCTTTAATAAAACCGTGCAAAACAGCTAAATTTTGAACGTTCTCAGAATTCGAATAGCCTGTCCCAAACGTTGGTCTAGACCCAAGCATTTGTGTGATAAATTTGCTAAGTGTAATAATAACTACAAGTTAGTATAAAAGGGAAACAAACTTGTATTAATAAAACCGTGCAAAACAGCTAAATTTTGAGCATTCTCAGAATTCGACGAAAATTGATCCAAACGTAGGTCTAGACCCAAGAATTGTGTGTTAAATTTCCTAAGTGTAATAATAACAACAAGTTAATATAAAAGGGAAACAAACTTGTTTTAATAAAACCGTGTAAAACAGCTAACTTATGAACGTTCTCAGAATTCGACGAAACTTGACCCAATCGCAGGTCTAGAACCAAGCCTTTGTGTTGTAAATTTGCTAATCGTAATAATAACTACAAGTTAGTATAAAAGGAAAACAAACTTGTTTTAATAAAACCATGCAAAACAACTAACTTTTGAACGTTCTTAGACTTCGACGAAACTTGACCCAATCGCAGGTCTAGACCCAAGCATTTGTGTTGTAAATTTGCTAATCGTAATAATAACTACAAGTTAGTATAAAAGGAAAACAAACTTGTTTTAATAAACCCGTGCAAACCAGCTAAATTTTGAACGGTCTCAGAATTCAACGAAACTTGACCCAAACGTTGGTCTAGACCAAAGCATTTGTGTTGTAAATTTGCTAAGCGTAATAATAACTACAAGTTAGTATAAAAGGGAAACAAACTTGTTTTAATAAAACCGTGCAAAACAGCTAAATTTTGAACGTTCTCAGAATTCGACGAAACCTATCTCAAACGTTGGTCTAGACACAAGCATTTGTGTGGTAAATTTTCTAAGCGTAATAATAACTATAAGTTAGTATAAGAGGGAAACAAACTTGTTTTAATAATACCGAGGAAAACAGCTAATATTTGAACGTTCTCAGAATTCAACGAAACTTGACCCAATCCCAGGTCTAGACCCAAGCATTTTTATTGGAAAATTGCCAAGCGTAATAATAACTACAAGTTAGTATAAAAAGGAAAAAAACTTATTTCAATAAAACCGTCCAAAACAGCTAACTTTTGAACGTTCTCAAAATTCGACGAAACTTGACCCAATCGTAGGTCTAGACCCTAGAATATCTGTGGTAAATTTTCTAAGCGTAATAATAACTACAAGTTAGTATAAAAGGAAAACAAACTTATTTTAATAAAACCGTGCAAAACAGCTAAATTTTGAGCATTCTCAGAATTCGACGAAAATTGATCCAAACGTAGGTCTAGACCCAAGAATTTGTGTGTTAAATTTCCTAAGTGTAATAATAACTACAAGTTAATATAAAAGGGAAACAAACTTGTTTTAATAAAACCGTGTAAAACAGCTAACTTATGAACGTTTTCAGAATTCGACGAAACTTTTTTTTTTTGGGGTAAGTGTAATTTTCATTAAAAAAAAAAAAGAGAAGTATATTACAACAGTGTCCCTCATTAGATCTTGACCCATTCGCAGGTCTAGACCCAAGCATTTGTGTTGTAAATTTGCTAATCGTAATAATAACTACAAGTTAGTATAAAAGGTAAACAAACTTGTTTTAATAAAATCGTGCAAAACAACTAACTTTTGAACGTTCTTAGAATTCGACGAAACTTGACCCAATCGCAGGTCTAGACTCAAGCATTTGTGTTGTAAATTTGCTAATCGTAATAATACTACAAGTTAGTATAAAAGGGAAACAAACTTGATTTAATAAAACCGTGCAAAACAGCTAAATTTTGAACGGTTTCAGAATTCGACGAAACTTGACCCAAACGTTGGTCTAGACCAAAGCATTTGTGTTGTAAATTTGCTAAGCGTAATAATAACTACAAGTTAGTATAAAAGGGAAACAAAATTGTTTTAATAAAACTGTTCAAAACAGCTAAATTTTGAGCATTCTCAAAATTCGACGAAACTTGACCCAAACGTAGGTCTAGATCCAAGAATTTGTGTGTTAAATTTCTAAGCATAATAATAATTATAAGTTAGTATAACAGGGAAACAAACTTACTTTAATAAAACCGTGCAGAACAACTAAATTTTGTACATTCTCAAAATTTTACGAAACTTGAACCAAACATAGATCTAGACCCAAGCATTTGTGTTATACATTTGCTAAGCGTTAGAATAACTACAAGTCAGTATAAAATAAAACCGTGCAAAACAGCTAAATTTTGAACGTTCTCAGAATTCGAATAGCCTGTCCCAAACGTTGGTCTACACCCAAGCATTTGTGTGGTAAATTTGCTAAGTGTAATAATAACTACAAGTTAGTATAAAAGGGAACAAACTTGTTTTAATAAAACCGTGCAAAACAGCTAAATTTTGAGCATTCTCAGAATTCGACGAAAATTGATCCAAACGTAGGTCTAGACCCAAGAATTGTGTGTTAAATTTCCTAAGTGTAATAATAACAACAAGTTAATATAAAAGGGAAACAAACTTGTTTTAATAAAACCGTGTAAAACAGCTAACTTATGAAAGTTCTCAGAATTCGACGAAACTTGACCCAATCGCAGGTCTGGAACCAAGCCTTTGTGTTGTAAATTTGCTAATCGTAATAATAACTACAAGTTAGTATAAAAGAAAAACAAACTTGTTTTAATAAAACCATGCAAAACAACTAAATTTTGAACGTTCTTAGACTTCGATGAAACTTGACCCAATCGCAGGTCTAGACCCAAGCATTTGTGTTGTAAATTTGCTAATCGTAATACTAACTACAAGTTAGTATAAAAGGAAACAAACTTGTTTTAATAAACCCGTGCAAACCAGCTAAATTTTGAACGGTCTCAGAATTCGACGAAACTTGACCCAAACGTTGGTCTAGACCAAAGCATTTGTGTTGTAAATTTGCTAAGCGTAATAATAACTACAAGTTAGTATAAAAGGGAAACAAACTTGTTTTAATAAAACCGTGCAAAACAGCTAAATTTTGAACGTTATCAGAATTCGACGAAACCTATCTCAAACGTTGGTCTAGACACAAGCATTTGTGTGGTAAATTTTCTAAGCGTAATAATAACTACAAGTTAGTGTAAGAGGAAAACAAACTTGTTTTAATAATACCGAGGAAAACAGCTAATATTTGAACGTTCTCAGAATTCAACGAAACTTGACCCATTCCCAGGTCTAGACCCAAGCATTTTTATTAGAAAATTGCCAAGCGTAATAATAACTACAAGTTAGTATAAAAAGGAAAAAAACTTATTTCAATAAAACCGTCCAAAACAGCTAACTTTTGAACGTTCTCAAAATTCGACGAAACTTGACCCAATCGTAGGTCTAGACCCTAGAATATCTGTGGTAAATTTTCTAAGCGTAATAATAACTACAAGTTAGTATAAAAGGGAAACAAACTTATTTTAATAAAACCGTGTAAAACAGCTAAATTTTGAGCATTCTCAGAATTCGACTAAACTTGATCCAAACGTAGGTCTAGACCCAAGAATTTGTGTGTTAAATTTCCTAAGTGTAATAATAACTACAAGTTAATATAAAAGGGAAACAAACTTGTTTTAATAAAACTGTGTAAAACAGCTAACTTATGAACGTTTTCAGAATTCGACGAAACTTTTTTTTTTTGGGGTAAGTGTAATTTTCATTAAAAAAAAAAGAGAAGTATATTACAACAGTGTCCCTCATTAGATCTTGACCCATTCGCAGGTCTAGACCCAAGCATTTGTGTTGTAAATTTGCTAATCGTAATAATAACTACAAGTTAGTATAAAAGGTAAACAAACTTGTTTTAATAAAATCGTGCAAAACAACTAACTTTTGAACGTTCTTAGAATTCGACGAAACTTGACCCAATCGCAGGTCTAGACCCAAGCATTTGTGTTGTAAATTTGCTAATCGTAATAATACTACAAGTTAGTATAAAAGGGAAACAAACTTGATTTAATAAAACCGTGCAAAACAGCTAAATTTTGAACGGTCTCAGAATTCGACGAAACTTGACCCAAACGTTGGTCTAGACCAAAGCATTTGTGTTGTAAATTTGCTAAGCGTAATAATAACTACAAGTTAGTATAAAAGGGAAACAAAATTGTTTTAATAAAACTGTTCAAAACCGCTAAATTTTGAGCATTCTCAGAATTCGACAAAACTTGACCCAAACGTAGGTCTAGATCCAAGAATTTGTGTGTTAAATTTCTAAGCATAATAATAATTATAAGTTAGTATAACAGGGAAACAAACTTACTTTAATAAAACCGTGCAGAACAGCTAAATTTTGTACATTCTCAAAATTTTACGAAACTTGAACCAAACATAGATCTAGACCCAAGCATTTGTGTTATACATTTGCTAAGCTTTATAATAACTACAAGTCAGTATAAAACGAAAACAAACTTGCTTTAATAAAACCGTGCAAAACAGCTAAATTTTGAACGTTCTCAGAATTCGAATAGCCTGTCCCAAACGTTGGTCTACACCCAAGCATTTGTGTGGTAAATTTGCTAAGTGTAATAATAACTACAAGTTAGTATAAAAGGGAAACAAACTTGTTTTAATAAAACCGTGCAAAACAGCTAAATTTTGAGCATTCTCAGAATTCGACGAAAATTGATCCAAACGTAGGTCTAGACCCAAGAATTGTGTGTTAAATTTCCTAAGTGTAATAATAACAACAAGTTAATATAAAAGGGAAACAAACTTGTTTTAATAAAACCGTGTAAAACAGCTAACTTATGAACGTTCTCAGAATTCGACGAAACTTGACCCAATCGCAGGTCTAGAACCAAGCCTTTGTGTTGTAAATTTGCTAATCGTAATAATAACTACAAGTTAGTATAAAAGGAAAATAAACTTGTTTTAATAAAACCATGCAAAACAACTAACTTTTGAACGTTCTTAGACTTCGACGAAACTTGACCCAATCGCAGGTCTAGACCCAAGCATTTGTGTTGTAAATTTGCTAATCGTAATAATAACTACAAGTTAGTATAAAAGGAAAACAAACTTGTTTTAATAAACCCGTGCAAACCAGCTAAATTTTGAACGGTCTCAGAATTCAACGAAACTTGACCCAAACGTTTGTCTAGACCAAAGCATTTGTGTTGTAAATTTGCTAAGCGTAATAATAACTACAAGTTAGTATAAAAGGGAAACAAACTTGTTTTAATAAAACCGTGCAAAACAGCTAAATTTTGAACGTTCTCAGAATTCGACGAAACCTATCTCAAACGTTGGTCTAGACACAAGCATTTGTGTGGTAAATTTTCTAAGCGTAATAATAACTATAAGTTAGTATAAGAGCGAAACAAACTTGTTTTAATAATACCGAGGAAAACAGCTAATATTTGAATGTTCTCAGAATTCAACGAAACTTGACCCAATCCCAGGTCTAGACCCAAGCATTTTTATTGGAAAATTGCCAAGCGTAATAATAACTACAAGTTAGTATAAAAAGGAAAAAAACTTATTTCAATAAAACCGTCCAAAACAGCTAACTTTTGAACGTTCTCAAAATTCGACGAAACTTGACCCAATCGTAGGTCTAGACCCTAGAATATCTGTGGTAAATTTTCTAAGCGTAATAATAACTACAAGTTAGTATAAAAGGAAAACAAACTTGTTTTAATAAAACCGTGCAAAACAGCTAAATTTTGAGCATTCTCAGAATTCGACTAAACTTGATCCAAACGTAGGTCTAGACCCAAGAATTTGTGTGTTAAATTTCCTAAGTGTAATAATAACTACAAGTTAATATAAAAGGGAAACAAACTTGTTTTAATAAAACTGTGTAAAACAGCTAACTTATGAACGTTTTCAGAATTCGACGAAATTTTTTTTTTTTGGGGTAAGTGTAATTTTCATTAAAAAAAAAAAGAGAAGTATATTACAACAGTGTCCCTCATTAGATCTTGACCCATTCGCAGGTCTAGACCCAAGCATTTGTGTTGTAAATTTGCTAATCGTAATAATAACTACAAGTTAGTATAAAAGGTAAACAAACTTGTTTTAATAAAATCGTTCAAAACAACTAACTTTTGAACGTTCTTAGAATTCGACGAAACTTGACCCAATCGCAGGTCTAGACCCAAGCATTTGTGTTGTAAATTTGCTAATCGTAATAATACTACAAGTTAGTATAAAAGGGAAACAAACTTGATTTAATAAACCGTGCAAAACAGCTAAATTTTGAACGGTCTCAGAATTCGACGAAACTTGACCCAAACGTTGGTCTAGACCAAAGCATTTGTGTTGTAAATTTGCTAAGCGTAATAATAACTACAAGTTAGTATAAAAGGGAAACAAAATTGTTTTAATAAAACTGTTCAAAACCGCTAAATTTTGAGCATTCTCAGAATTCGACAAAACTTGACCCAAACGTAGGTCTAGATCCAAGAATTTGTGTGTTAAATTTCTAAGCATAATAATAATTATAAGTTAGTATAACAGGGAAACAAACTTACTTTAATAAAATCGTGCAGAACAGCTAAATTTTGTACATTCTCAAAATTTTACGAAACTTGAACCAAACATAGATCTAGACCCAAGCATTTGTGTTATACATTTGCTAAGCTTTATAATAACTACAAGTCAGTATAAAACGAAAACAAACTTGCTTTAATAAAACCGTGCAAAACAGCTAAATTTTGAACGTTCTCAGAATTCGAATAGCCTGTCCCAAACGTTGGTCTACACCCAAGCATTTGTGTGGTAAATTTGCTAAGTGTAATAATAACTACAAGTTAGTATAAAAGGGAAACAAACTTGTTTTAATAAAACCGTGCAAAACAGCTAAATTTTGAGCATTCTCAGAATTCGACGAAAATTGATCCAAACGTAGGTCTAGACCCAAGAATTGTGTGTTAAATTTCCTAAGTGTAATAATAACAACAAGTTAATATAAAAGGGAAACAAACTTGTTTTAATAAAACCGTGTAAAACAGCTAACTTATGAACGTTCTCAGAATTCGACGAAACTTGACCCAATCGCAGGTCTAGAACCAAGCCTTTGTGTTGTAAATTTGCTAATCGTAATAATAACTACAAGTTAGTATAAAAGGAAAACAAACTTGTTTTAATAAAACCATTCAAAACAACTAACTTTTGAACGTTCTTAGACTTCAACGAAACTTGACCCAATCGCAGGTCTAGACCCAAGCATTTGTGTTGTAAATTTGCTAATCGTAATAATAACTACAAGTTAGTATAAAAGGAAAACAAACTTGTTTTAATAAACCCGTGCAAACCAGCTAAATTTTGAACGGTCTCAGAATTCAACGAAACTTGACCCAAACGTTTGTCTAGACCAAAGCATTTGTGTTGTAAATTTGCTAAGCGTAATAATAACTACAAGTTAGTATAAAAGGGAAACAAACTTGTTTTAATAAAACCGTGCAAAACAGCTAAATTTTGAACGTTCTCAGAATTCGACGAAACCTATCTCAAACGTTGGTCTAGACACAAGCATTTGTGTGGTAAATTTTCTAAGCGTAATAATAACTATAAGTTAGTATAAGAGGGAAACAAACTTGTTTTAATAATACCGAGGAAAACAGCTAATATTTGAACGTTCTCAGAATTCAACCAAACTTGACCCAATCCCAGGTCTAGACCCAAGCATTTTTATTGGAAAATTGCCAAGCGTAATAATAACTACAAGTTAGTATAAAAAGGAAAAAAACTTATTTCAATAAAACCGTCCAAAACAGCTAACTTTTGAACGTTCTCAAAATTCGACGAAACTTGACCCAATCGTAGGTCTAGACCCTAGAATATCTGTGGTAAATTTTCTAAGCGTAATAATAACTACAAGTTAGTATAAAAGGAAAACAAACTTGTTTTAATAAAACCGTGCAAAACAGCTAAATTTTGAGCATTCTCAGAATTCGACTAAACTTGATCCAAACGTAGGTCTAGACCCAAGAATTTGTGTGTTAAATTTCCTAAGTGTAATAATAACTACAAGTTAATATAAAAGGGAAACAAACTTGTTTTAATAAAACTGTGTAAAACAGCTAACTTATGAACGTTTTCAGAATTCGACGAAACTTTTTTTTTTTGGGGTAAGTGTAATTTTCATTAAAAAAAAAAAGAGAAGTATATTACAACAGTGTCCCTCATTAGATCTTGACCCATTCGCAGGTCTAGACCCAAGCATTTGTGTTGTAAATTTGCTAATCGTAATAATAACTACAAGTTAGTATAAAAGGTAAACAAACTTGTTTTAATAAAATCGTGCAAAACAACTAACTTTTGAACGTTCTTAGAATTCGACGAAACTTGACCCAATCGCAGGTCTAGACCCAAGCATTTGTGTTGTAAATTTGCTAATCGTAATAATACTACAAGTTAGTATAAAAGGGAAACAAACTTGATTTAATAAAACCGTGCAAAACAGCTAAATTTTGAACGGTCTCAGAATTCGACGAAACTTGACCCAAACGTTGGTCTAGACCAAAGCATTTGTGTTGTAAATTTGCTAAGCGTAATAATAACTACAAGTTAGTATAAAAGGGAAACAAAATTGTTTTAATAAAACTGTTCAAAACCGCTAAATTTTGAGCATTCTCAGAATTCGACAAAACTTGACCCAAACGTAGGTCTAGATCCAAGAATTTGTGTGTTAAATTTCTAAGCATAATAATAATTATAAGTTAGTATAACAGGGAAACAAACTTACTTTAATAAAACCGTGCAGAACAGCTAAATTTTGTACATTCTCAAAATTTTACGAAACTTGAACCAAACATAGATCTAGACCCAAGCATTTGTGTTATACATTTGCTAAGCTTTATAATAACTACAAGTCAGTATAAAACGAAAACAAACTTGCTTTAATAAAACCGTGCAAAACAGCTAAATTTTGAACGTTCTCAGAATTCGAATAGCCTGTCCCAAACGTTGGTCTACACCCAAGCATTTGTGTGGTAAATTTGCTAAGTGTAATAATAACTACAAGTTAGTATAAAAGGGAAACAAACTTGTTTTAATAAAACCGTGCAAAACAGCTAAATTTTGAGCATTCTCAGAATTCGACGAAAATTGATCCAAACGTAGATCTAGACCCAAGAATTGTGTGTTAAATTTCCTAAGTGTAATAATAACAACAAGTTAATATAAAAGGGAAACAAACTTGTTTTAATAAAACCGTGTAAAACAGCTAACTTATGAACGTTCTCAGAATTCGACGAAACTTGACCCAATCGCAGGTCTAGAACCAAGCCTTTGTGTTGTAAATTTGCTAATCGTAATAATAACTACAAGTTAGTATAAAAGGAAAACAAACTTGTTTTAATAAAACCATGCAAAACAACTAACTTTTGAACGTTCTTAGACTTCGACGAAACTTGACCCAATCGCAGGTCTAGACCCAAGCATTTGTGTTGTAAATTTGCTAAGCGTAATAATAACTACAAGTTAGTATAAAAGGGAAACAAACTTGTTTTAATAAAACCGTGCAAAACAGCTAAATTTTGAACGTTCTCAGAATTCGACGAAACCTATCTCAAACGTTGGTCTAGACACAAGCATTTGTGTGGTAAATTTTCTAAGCGTAATAATAACTATAAGTTAGTATAAAAGGGAAACAAACTTGTTTTAATAATACCGAGGAAAACAGCTAATATTTGAACGTTCTCAGAATTCAACGAAACTTGACCCAATCCCAGGTCTAGACCCAAGCATTTTTATTGGAAAATTGCCAAGCGTAATAATAACTACAAGTTTGTATAAAAAGGAAAAAAACTTATTTCAATAAAACCGTCCAAAACAGCTAACTTTTGAATGTTCTCAAAATTCGACGAAACTTGACCCAATCGTAGGTCTAGACCCTAGAATATCTGTGGTAAATTTTCTAAGCGTAATAATAACTACAAGTTAGTATAAAGGGAAAACAAACTTGTTTTAATAAAACCGTGCAAAACAGCTAAATTTTGAGCATTCTCAGAATTCGACTAAACTTGATCCAAACGTAGGTCTAGACCCAAGAATTTGTGTGTTAAATTTCCTAAGTGTAATAATAACTACAAGTTAATATAAAAGGGAAACAAACTTGTTTTAATAAAACCGTGTAAAACAGCTAACTTATGAACGTTTTCAGAATTCGACAAAACTTTTTTTTTTTGGGGTAAGTGTAATTTTCATTAAAAAAAAAAAAGAGAAGTATATTACAACAGTGTCCCTCATTAGATCTTGACCCATTCGCAGGTCTAGACCCAAGCATTTGTGTTGTAAATTTGCTAATCGTAATAATAACTACAAGTTAGTATAAAAGGTAAACAAACTTGTTTTAATAAAATCGTGCAAAACAACTAACTTTTGAACGTTCTTAGAATTCGACGAAACTTGACCCAATCGCAGGTCTAGACCCAAGCATTTGTGTTGTAAATTTGCTAATCGTAATAATAATACAAGTTAGTATAAAAGGGAAACAAACTTGATTTAATAAAACCGTGCAAAACAGCTAAATTTTGAACGGTCTCAGAATTCGACGAAACTTGACCCAAACGTTGGTCTAGACCAAAGCATTTGTGTTGTAAATTTGCTAAGCGTAATAATAACTACAAGTTAGTATAAAAGGGAAACAAAATTGTTTTAATAAAACTGTTCAAAACCGCTAAATTTTGAGCATTCTCAGAATTCGACAAAACTTGACCCAAACGTAGGTCTAGATCCAAGAATTTGTGTGTTAAATTTCTAAGCATAATAATAATTATAAGTTAGTATAACAGGGAAACAAACTTACTTTAATAAAACCGTGCAGAACAGCTAAATTTTGTACATTCTCAAAATTTTACGAAACTTGAACCAAACATAGATCTAGACCCAAGCATTTGTGTTATACATTTGCTAAGCTTTATAATAACTACAAGTCAGTATAAAACGAAAACAAACTTGCTTTAATAAAACCGTGCAAAACAGCTAAATTTTGAACGTTCTCAGAATTCGAATAGCCTGTCCCAAACGTTGGTCTACACCCAAGCATTTGTGTGGTAAATTTGCTAAGTGTAATAATAACTACAAGTTAGTATAAAAGGGAAACAAACTTGTTTTAATAAAACCGTGCAAAACAGCTAAATTTTGAGCATTCTCAGAATTCGACGAAAATTGATCCAAACGTAGGTCTAGACCCAAGAATTGTGTGTTAAATTTCCTAAGTGTAATAATAACAACAAGTTAATATAAAAGGGAAACAAACTTGTTTTAATAAAACCGTGTAAAACAGCTAACTTATGAACGTTCTCAGAATTCGACGAAACTTGACCCAATCGCAGGTCTAGAACCAAGCCTTTGTGTTATAAATTTGCTAATCGTAATAATAACTACAAGTTAGTATAAAAGGAAAACAAACTTGTTTTAATAAAACCATTCAAAACAACTAACTTTTGAACGTTCTTAGACTTCAATGAAACTTGACCCAATCGCAGGTCTAGACCCAAGCATTTGTGTTGTAAATTTGCTAATCGTAATAATAACTACAAGTTAGTATAAAAGGAAAACAAACTTGTTTTAATAAACCCGTGCAAACCAGCTAAATTTTGAACGGTCTCAGAATTCAACGAAACTTGACCCAAACGTTTGTCTAGACCAAAGCATTTGTGTTGTAAATTTGCTAAGCGTAATAATAACTACAAGTTAGTATAAAAGGGAAACAAACTTGTTTTAATAAAACCGTGCAAAACAGCTAAATTTTGAACGTTCTCAGAATTCGACGAAACCTATCTCAAACGTTGGTCTAGACACAAGCATTTGTGTGGTAAATTTTCTAAGCGTAATAATAACTATAAGTTAGTATAAGAGGGAAACAAACTTGTTTTAATAATACCGAGGAAAACAGCTAATATTTGAACGTTCTCAGAATTCAACCAAACTTGACCCAATCCCAGGTCTAGACCCAAGCATTTTTATTGGAAAATTGCCAAGCGTAATAATAACTACAAGTTAGTATAAAAAGGAAAAAAACTTATTTCAATAAAACCGTCCAAAACAGCTAACTTTTGAACGTTCTCAAAATTCGACGAAACTTGACCCAATCGTAGGTCTAGACCCTAGAATATCTGTGGTAAATTTTCTAAGCGTAATAATAACTACAAGTTAGTATAAAAGGAAAACAAACTTGTTTTAATAAAACCGTGCAAAACAGCTAAATTTTGAGCATTCTCAGAATTCGACTAAACTTGATCCAAACGTAGGTCTAGACCCAAGAATTTGTGTGTTAAATTTCCTAAGTGTAATAATAACTACAAGTTAATATAAAAGGGAAACAAACTTGTTTTAATAAAACCGTGTAAAACAGCTAACTTATGAACGTTTTCAGAATTCGACGAAACTTTTTTTTTTTGGGGTAAGTGTAATTTTCATTAAAAAAAAAAAGAGAAGTATATTACAACAGTGTCCCTCATTAGATCTTGACCCATTCGCAGGTCTAGACCCAAGCATTTGTGTTGTAAATTTGCTAATCGTAATAATAACTACAAGTTAGTATAAAAGGTAAACAAACTTGTTTTAATAAAATCGTGCAAAACAACTATCTTTTGAACGTTCTTAGAATTCGACGAAACTTGACCCAATCGCAGGTCTAGACTCAAGCATTTGTGTTGTAAATTTGCTAATCGTAATAATACTACAAGTTAGTATAAAAGGGAAACAAACTTGATTTAATAAAACCGTGCAAAACAGCTAAATTTTGAACGGTTTCAGAATTCGACGAAACTTGACCCAAACGTTGGTCTAGACCAAAGCATTTGTGTTGTAAATTTGCTAAGCGTAATAATAACTACAAGTTAGTATAAAAGGGAAACAAAATTGTTTTAATAAAACTGTTCAAAACAGCTAAATTTTGAGCATTCTCAAAATTCGACGAAACTTGACCCAAACGTAGGTCTAGATCCAAGAATTTGTGTGTTAAATTTCTAAGCATAATAATAATTATAAGTTAGTATAACAGGGAAACAAACTTACTTTAATAAAACCGTGCAGAACAGCTAAATTTTGTACATTCTCAAAATTTTACGAAACTTGAACCAAACATAGATCTAGACCCAAGCATTTGTGTTATACATTTGCTAAGCGTTAGAATAACTACAATTCAGTATAAAATAAAATCGTGCAAAACAGCTAAATTTTGAACGTTCTCAGAATTCGAATAGCCTGTCCCAAACGTTGGTCTACACCCAAGCATTTGTGTGGTAAATTTGCTAAGTGTAATAATAACTACAAGTTAGTATAAAAGGGAACAAACTTGTTTTAATAAAACCGTGCAAAACAGCTAAATTTTGAGCATTCTCAGAATTCGACGAAAATTGATCCAAACGTAGGTCTAGACCCAAGAATTGTGTGTTAAATTTCCTAAGTGTAATAATAACAACAAGTTAATATAAAAGGGAAACAAACTTGTTTTAATAAAACCGTGTAAAACAGCTAACTTATGAAAGTTCTCAGAATTCGACGAAACTTGACCCAATCGCAGGTCTGGAACCAAGCCTTTGTGTTTTAAATTTGCTAATCGTAATAATAACTACAAGTTAGTATAAAAGAAAAACAAACTTGTTTTAATAAAACCATGCAAAACAACTAACTTTTGAACGTTCTTAGAGTTCGATGAAACTTGACCCAATCGCAGGTCTAGACCCAAGCATTTGTGTTGTAAATTTGCTAATCGTAATACTAACTACAAGTTAGTATAAAAGGAAAACAAACTTGTTTTAATAAACCCGTGCAAACCAGCTAAATTTTGAACGGTCTCAGAATTCGACGAAACTTGACCCAAACGTTGGTCTAGACCAAAGCATTTGTGTTGTAAATTTGCTAAGCGTAATAATAACTACAAGTTAGTATAAAAGGGAAACAAACTTGTTTTAATAAAACCGTGCAAAACAGCTAAATTTTGAACGTTATCAGAATTCGACGAACCTATCTCAAACGTTGGTCTAGACACAAGCATTTGTGTGGTAAATTTTCTAAGCGTAATAATAACTACAAGTTAGTGTAAGAGGGAAACAAACTTGTTTTAATAATACCGAGGAAAACAGCTAATATTTGAACGTTCTCAGAATTCAACGAAACTTGACCCAATCCCAGGTCTAGACCCAAGCATTTTTATTAGAAAATTGCCAAGCGTAATAATAACTACAAGTTAGTATAAAAAGGAAAAAAACTTATTTCAATAAAACCGTCCAAAACAGCTAACTTTTGAACGTTCTCAAAATTCGACGAAACTTGACGCAATCGTAGGTCTAGACCCTAGAATATCTGTGGTAAATTTTCTAAGCGTAATAATAACTACAAGTTAGTATAAAAGGGAAACAAACTTATTTTAATAAAACCGTGTAAAACAGCTAAATTTTGAGCATTCTCAGAATTCGACTAAACTTGATCCAAACGTAGGTCTAGACCCAAGAATTTGTGTGTTAAATTTCCTAAGTGTAATAATAACTACAAGTTAATATAAAAGGGAAACAAACTTGTTTTAATAAAACTGTGTAAAACAGCTAACTTATGAACGTTTTCAGAATTCGACGAAACTTTTTTTTTTTGGGGTAAGTGTAATTTTCATTAAAAAAAAAAAGAGAAGTATATTACAACAGTGTCCCTCATTAGATCTTGACCCATTCGCAGGTCTAGACCCAAGCATTTGTGTTGTAAATTTGCTAATCGTAATAATAACTACAAGTTAGTATAAAAGGTAAACAAACTTGTTTTAATAAAATCGTGCAAAACAACTAACTTTTGAACGTTCTTAGAATTCGACGAAACTTGACCCAATCGCAGGTCTAGACCCAAGCATTTGTGTTGTAAATTTGCTAATCGTAATAATACTACAAGTTAGTATAAAAGGGAAACAAACTTGATTTAATAAAACCGTGCAAAACAGCTAAATTTTGAACGGTCTCAGAATTCGACGAAACTTGACCCAAACGTTGGTCTAGACCAAAGCATTTGTGTTGTAAATTTGCTAAGCGTAATAATAACTACAAGTTAGTATAAAAGGGAAACAAAATTGTTTTAATAAAACTGTTCAAAACCGCTAAATTTTGAGCATTCTCAGAATTCGACAAAACTTGACCCAAACGTAGGTCTAGATCCAAGAATTTGTGTGTTAAATTTCTAAGCATAATAATAATTATAAGTTAGTATAACAGGGAAACAAACTTACTTTAATAAAACCGTGCAGAACAGCTAAATTTTGTACATTCTCAAAATTTTACGAAACTTGAACCAAACATAGATCTAGACCCAAGCATTTGTGTTATACATTTGCTAAGCTTTATAATAACTACAAGTCAGTATAAAACGAAAACAAACTTGCTTTAATAAAACCGTGCAAAACAGCTAAATTTTGAACGTTCTCAGAATTCGAATAGCCTGTCCCAAACGTTGGTCTACACCCAAGCATTTGTGTGGTAAATTTGCTAAGTGTAATAATAACTACAAGTTAGTATAAAAGGGAAACAAACTTGTTTTAATAAAACCGTGCAAAACAGCTAAATTTTGAGCATTCTCAGAATTCGACGAAAATTGATCCAAACGTAGGTCTAGACCCAAGAATTGTGTGTTAAATTTCCTAAGTGTAATAATAACAACAAGTTAATATAAAAGGGAAACAAACTTGTTTTAATAAAACCGTGTAAAACAGCTAACTTATGAACGTTCTCAGAATTCGACGAAACTTGACCCAATCGCAGGTCTAGAACCAAGCCTTTGTGTTGTAAATTTGCTAATCGTAATAATAACTACAAGTTAGTATAAAAGGAAAACAAACTTGTTTTAATAAAACCATGCAAAACAACTAACTTTTGAACGTTCTTAGACTTCGACGAAACTTGACCCAATCGCAGGTCTAGACCCAAGCATTTGTGTTGTAAATTTGCTAAGCGTAATAATAACTACAAGTTAGTATAAAAGGGAAACAAACTTGTTTTAATAAAACCGTGCAATACAGCTAAATTTTGAACGTTCTCAGAATTCGACGAAACCTATCTCAAACGTTGGTCTAGACACAAGCATTTGTGTGGTAAATTTTCTAAGCGTAATAATAACTATAAGTTAGTATAAAAGGGAAACAAACTTGTTTTAATAATACCGAGGAAAACAGCTAATATTTGAACGTTCTCAGAATTCAACGAAACTTGACCCAATCCCAGGTCTAGACCCAAGCATTTTTATTGGAAAATTGCCAAGCGTAATAATAACTACAAGTTTGTATAAAAAGGAAAAAAACTTATTTCAATAAAACCGTCCAAAACAGCTAACTTTTGAATGTTCTCAAAATTCGACGAAACTTGACCCAATCGTAGGTCTAGACCCTAGAATATCTGTGGTAAATTTTCTAAGCGTAATAATAACTACAAGTTAGTATAAAGGGAAAACAAACTTGTTTTAATAAAACCGTGCAAAACAGCTAAATTTTGAGCATTCTCAGAATTCGACTAAACTTGATCCAAACGTAGGTCTAGACCCAAGAATTTGTGTGTTAAATTTCCTAAGTGTAATAATAACTACAAGTTAATATAAAAGGGAAACAAACTTGTTTTAATAAAACCGTGTAAAACAGCTAACTTATGAACGTTTTCAGAATTCGACGAAACTTTTTTTTTTTGGGGTAAGTGTAATTTTCATTAAAAAAAAAAAAGAGAAGTATATTACAACAGTGTCCCTCATTAGATCTTGACCCATTCGCAGGTCTAGACCCAAGCATTTGTGTTGTAAATTTGCTAATCGTAATAATAACTACAAGTTAGTATAAAAGGTAAACAAACTTGTTTTAATAAAATCGTGCAAAACAACTAACTTTTGAACGTTCTTAGAATTCGACGAAACTTGACCCAATCGCAGGTCTAGACCCAAGCATTTGTGTTGTAAATTTGCTAATCGTAATAATACTACAAGTTAGTATAAAAGGGAAACAAACTTGATTTAATAAAACCGTGCAAAACAGCTAAATTTTGAACGGTCTCAGAATTCGACGAAACTTGACCCAAACGTTGGTCTAGACCAAAGCATTTGTGTTGTAAATTTGCTAAGCGTAATAATAACTACAAGTTAGTATAAAAGGGAAACAAAATTGTTTTAATAAAACTGTTCAAAACCGCTAAATTTTGAGCATTCTCAGAATTCGACAAAACTTGACCCAAACGTAGGTCTAGATCCAAGAATTTGTGTGTTAAATTTCTAAGCATAATAATAATTATAAGTTAGTATAACAGGGAAACAAACTTACTTTAATAAAACCGTGCAGAACAGCTAAATTTTGTACATTCTCAAAATTTTACGAAACTTGAACCAAACATAGATCTAGACCCAAGCATTTGTGTTATACATTTGCTAAGCTTTATAATAACTACAAGTCAGTATAAAACGAAAACAAACTTGCTTTAATAAAACCGTGCAAAACAGCTAAATTTTGAACGTTCTCAGAATTCGAATAGCCTGTCCCAAACGTTGGTCTACACCCAAGCATTTGTGTGGTAAATTTGCTAAGTGTAATAATAACTACAAGTTAGTATAAAAGGGAAACAAACTTGTTTTAATAAAACCGTGCAAAACAGCTAAATTTTGAGCATTCTCAGAATTCGACGAAAATTGATCCAAACGTAGGTCTAGACCCAAGAATTGTGTGTTAAATTTCCTAAGTGTAATAATAACAACAAGTTAATATAAAAGGGAAACAAACTTGTTTTAATAAAACCGTGTAAAACAGCTAACTTATGAACGTTCTCAGAATTCGACGAAACTTGACCCAATCGCAGGTCTAGAACCAAGCCTTTATGTTGTAAATTTGCTAATCGTAATAATAACTACAAGTTAGTATAAAAGGAAAACAAACTTGTTTTAATAAAACCATGCAAAACAACTAACTTTTGAACGTTCTTAGACTTCGACGAAACTTGACCCAATCGCAGGTCTAGACCCAAGCATTTGTGTTGTAAATTTGCTAATCGTAATAATAACTACAAGTTAGTATAAAAGGAAAACAAACTTGTTTTAATAAACCCGTGCAAACCAGCTAAATTTTGAACGGTCTCAGAATTCAACGAAACTTGACCCAAACGTTGGTCTAGACCAAAGCATTTGTGTTGTAAATTTGCTAAGCGTAATAATAACTACAAGTTAGTATAAAAGGGAAACAAACTTGTTTTAATAAAACCGTGCAAAACAGCTAAATTTTGAACGTTCTCAGAATTCGACGAAACCTATCTCAAACGTTGGTCTAGACACAAGCATTTGTGTGGTAAATTTTCTAAGCGTAATAATAACTATAAGTTAGTATAAAAGGGAAACAAACTTGTTTTAATAATACCGAGGAAAACAGCTAATATTTGAACGTTCTCAGAATTCAACGAAACTTGACCCAATCCCAGGTCTAGACCCAAGCATTTTTATTGGAAAATTGCCAAGCGTAATAATAACTACAAGTTAGTATAAAAAGGAAAAAAACTTATTTCAATAAAACCGTCCAAAACAGCTAACTTTTGAATGTTCTCAAAATTCGACGAAACTTGACCCAATCGTAGGTCTAGACCCTAGAATATCTGTGGTAAATTTTCTAAGCGTAATAATAACTACAAGTTAGTATAAAAGGAAAACAAACTTGTTTTAATAAAACCGTGCAAAACAGCTAAATTTTGAGCATTCTCAGAATTCGACTAAACTTGATCCAAACGTAGGTCTAGACCCAAGAATTTGTGTGTTAAATTTCCTAAGTGTAATAATAACTACAAGTTAATATAAAAGGGAAACAAACTTGTTTTAATAAAACCGTGTAAAACAGCTAACTTATGAACGTTTTCAGAATTCGACGAAACTTTTTTTTTTTGGGGTAAGTGTAATTTTCATTAAAAAAAAAAAAGAGAAGTATATTACAACAGTGTCCCTCATTAGATCTTGACCCATTCGCAGGTCTAGACCCAAGCATTTGTGTTGTAAATTTGCTAATCGTAATAATAACTACAAGTTAGTATAAAAGGTAAACAAACTTGTTTTAATAAAATCGTGCAAAACAACTATCTTTTGAACGTTCTTAGAATTCGACGAAACTTGACCCAATCGCAGGTCTAGACTCAAGCATTTGTGTTGTAAATTTGCTAATCGTAATAATACTACAAGTTAGTATAAAAGGGAAACAAACTTGATTTAATAAAACCGTGCAAAACAGCTAAATTTTGAACGGTTTCAGAATTCGACGAAACTTGACCCAAACGTTGGTCTAGACCAAAGCATTTGTGTTGTAAATTTGCTAAGCGTAATAATAACTACAATTTAGTATAAAAGGGAAACAAAATTGTTTTAATAAAACTGTTCAAAACAGCTAAATTTTGAGCATTCTCAAAATTCGACGAAACTTGACCCAAACGTAGGTCTAGATCCAAGAATTTGTGTGTTAAATTTCTAAGCATAATAATAATTATAAGTTAGTATAACAGGGAAACAAACTTACTTTAATAAAACCGTGCAGAACAGCTAAATTTTGTACATTCTCAAAATTTTACGAAACTTGAACCAAACATAGATCTAGACCCAAGCATTTGTGTTATACATTTGCTAAGCATTAGAATAACTACAAGTCAGTATAAAATAAAATCGTGCAAAACAACTAAATTTTGAACGTTCTCAGAATTCGAATAGCCTGTCCCAAACGTTGGTCTACACCCAAGCATTTGTGTGGTAAATTTGCTAAGTGTAATAATAACTACAAGTTAGTATAAAAGGGAACAAACTTGTTTTAATAAAACCGTGCAAAACAGCTAAATTTTGAGCATTCTCAGAATTCGACGAAAATTGATCCAAACGTAGGTCTAGACCCAAGAATTGTGTGTTAAATTTCCTAAGTGTAATAATAACAACAAGTTAATATAAAAGGGAAACAAACTTGTTTTAATAAAACCGTGTAAAACAGCTAACTTATGAAAGTTCTCAGAATTCGACGAAACTTGACCCAATCGCAGGTCTAGAACCAAGCCTTTGTGTTGTAAATTTGCTAATCGTAATAATAACTACAAGTTAGTATAAAAGAAAAACAAACTTGTTTTAATAAAACCATGCAAAACAACTAACTTTTGAACGTTCTTAGACTTCGACGAAACTTGACCCAATCGCAGGTCTAGACCCAAGCATTTGTGTTGTAAATTTGCTAATCGTAATAATAACTACAAGTTAGTATAAAAGGAAAACAAACTTGTTTTAATAAACCCGTGCAAACCAGCTAAATTTTGAACGGTCTCAGAATTCGACGAAACTTGACCCAAACGTTGGTCTAGACCAAAGCATTTGTGTTGTAAATTTGCTAAGCGTAATAATAACTACAAGTTAGTATAAAAGGGAAACAAACTTTTTTGAATAAAATCGTGCAAAACAGCTAAATTTTGAACGTTATCAGAATTCGACGAAACCTATCTCAAACGTTGGTCTAGACACAAGCATTTGTGTGGTAAATTTTCTAAGCGTAATAATAACTACAAGTTAGTGTAAGAGGGAAACAAACTTGTTTTAATAATACCGAGGAAAACAGCTAATATTTGAACGTTCTCAGAATTCAACGAAACTTGACCCAATCCCAGGTCTAGACCCAAGCATTTTTATTAGAAAATTGCCAAGCGTAATAATAACTACAAGTTAGTATAAAAAGGAAAAAAACTTATTTCAATAAAACCGTCCAAAACAGCTAACTTTTGAACGTTCTCAAAATTCGACGAAACTTGACGCAATCGTAGGTCTAGACCCTAGAATATCTGTGGTAAATTTTCTAAGCGTAATAATAACTACAAGGTAGTATAAAAGGGAAACAAACTTATTTTAATAAAACCGTGTAAAACAGCTAAATTTTGAGCATTCTCAGAATTCGACTAAACTTGATCCAAACGTAGGTCTAGACCCAAGAATTTGTGTGTTAAATTTCCTAAGTGTAATAATAACTACAAGTTAATATAAAAGGGAAACAAACTTGTTTTAATAAAACTGTGTAAAACAGCTAACTTATGAACGTTTTCAGAATTCGACGAAACTTTTTTTTTTTGGGGTAAGTGTAATTTTCATTAAAAAAAAAAAGAGAAGTATATTACAACAGTGTCCCTCATTAGATCTTGACCCATTCGCAGGTCTAGACCCAAGCATTTGTGTTGTAAATTTGCTAATCGTAATAATAACTACAAGTTAGTATAAAAGGTAAACAAACTTGTTTTAATAAAATCGTGCAAAACAACTAACTTTTGAACGTTCTTAGAATTCGACGAAACTTGACCCAATCGCAGGTCTAGACCCAAGCATTTGTGTTGTAAATTTGCTAATCGTAATAATACTACAAGTTAGTATAAAAGGGAAACAAACTTGATTTAATAAAACCGTGCAAAACAGCTAAATTTTGAACGGTCTCAGAATTCGACGAAACTTGACCCAAACGTTGGTCTAGACCAAAGCATTTGTGTTGTAAATTTGCTAAGCGTAATAATAACTACAAGTTAGTATAAAAGGGAAACAAAATTGTTTTAATAAAACTGTTCAAAACCGCTAAATTTTGAGCATTCTCAGAATTCGACAAAACTTGACCCAAACGTAGGTCTAGATCCAAGAATTTGTGTGTTAAATTTCTAAGCATAATAATAATTATAAGTTAGTATAACAGGGAAACAAACTTACTTTAATAAAACCGTGCAGAACAGCTAAATTTTGTACATTCTCAAAATTTTACGAAACTTGAACCAAACATAGATCTAGACCCAAGCATTTGTGTTATACATTTGCTAAGCTTTATAATAACTACAAGTCAGTATAAAACGAAAACAAACTTGCTTTAATAAAACCGTGCAAAACAGCTAAATTTTGAACGTTCTCAGAATTCGAATAGCCTGTCCCAAACGTTGGTCTACACCCAAGCATTTGTGTGGTAAATTTGCTAAGTGTAATAATAACTACAAGTTAGTATAAAAGGGAAACAAACTTGTTTTAATAAAACCGTGCAAAACAGCTAAATTTTGAGCATTCTCAGAATTCGACGAAAATTGATCCAAACGTAGGTCTAGACCCAAGAATTGTGTGTTAAATTTCGTAAGTGTAATAATAACAACAAGTTAATATAAAAGGGAAACAAACTTGTTTTAATAAAACCGTGTAAAACAGCTAACTTATGAACGTTCTCAGAATTCGACGAAACTTGACCCAATCGCAGGTCTAGAACCAAGCCTTTGTGTTGTAAATTTGCTAATCGTAATAATAACTACAAGTTAGTATAAAAGGAAAACAAACTTGTTTTAATAAAACCATGCAAAACAACTAACTTTTGAACGTTCTTAGACTTCGACGAAACTTGACCCAATCGCAGGTCTAGACCCAAGCATTTGTGTTGTAAATTTGCTAATCGTAATAATAACTACAAGTTAGTATAAAAGGAAAACAAACTTGTTTTAATAAACCCGTGCAAACCAGCTAAATTTTGAACGGTCTCAGAATTCAACGAAACTTGACCCAAACGTTGGTCTAGACCAAAGCATTTGTGTTGTAAATTTGCTAAGCGTAATAATAACTACAAGTTAGTATAAAAGGGAAACAAACTTGTTTTAATAAAACCGTGCAAAACAGCTAAATTTTGAACGTTCTCAGAATTCGACGAAACCTATCTCAAACGTTGGTCTAGACACAAGCATTTGTGTGGTAAATTTTCTAAGCGTAATAATAACTATAAGTTAGTATAAAAGGGAAACAAACTTGTTTTAATAATACCGAGGAAAACAGCTAATATTTGAACGTTCTCAGAATTCAACGAAACTTGACCCAATCCCAGGTCTAGACCCAAGCATTTTTATTGGAAAATTGCCAAGCGTAATAATAACTACAAGTTAGTATAAAAAGGAAAAAAACTTATTTCAATAAAACCGTCCAAAACAGCTAACTTTTGAATGTTCTCAAAATTCGACGAAACTTGACCCAATCGTAGGTCTAGACCCTAGAATATCTGTGGTAAATTTTCTAAGCGTAATAATAACTACAAGTTAGTATAAAAGGAAAACAAACTTGTTTTAATAAAACCGTGCAAAACAGCTAAATTTTGAGCATTCTCAGAATTCGACTAAACTTGATCCAAACGTAGGTCTAGACCCAAGAATTTGTGTGTTAAATTTCCTAAGTGTAATAATAACTACAAGTTAATATAAAAGGGAAACAAACTTGTTTTAATAAAACCGTGTAAAACAGCTAACTTATGAACGTTTTCAGAATTCGACGAAACTTTTTTTTTTTGGGGTAAGTGTAATTTTCATTAAAAAAAAAAAGAGAAGTATATTACAACAGTGTCCCTCATTAGATCTTGACCCATTCGCAGGTCTAGACCCAAGCATTTGTGTTGTAAATTTGCTAATCGTAATAATAACTACAAGTTAGTATAAAAGGTAAACAAACTTGTTTTAATAAAATCGTGCAAAACAACTATCTTTTGAACGTTCTTAGAATTCGACGAAACTTGACCCAATCGCAGGTCTAGACTCAAGCATTTGTGTTGTAAATTTGCTAATCGTAATAATACTACAAGTTAGTATAAAAGGGAAACAAACTTGATTTAATAAAACCGTGCAGAACAGCTAAATTTTGAACGGTTTCAGAATTCGACGAAACTTGACCCAAACGTTGGTCTAGACCAAAGCATTTGTGTTGTAAATTTGCTAAGCGTAATAATAACTACAAGTTAGTATAAAAGGGAAACAAAATTGTTTTAATAAAACTGTTCAAAACAGCTAAATTTTGAGCATTCTCAAAATTCGACGAAACTTGACCCAAACGTAGGTCTAGATCCAAGAATTTGTGTGTTAAATTTCTAAGCATAATAATAATTATAAGTTAGTATAACAGGGAAACAAACTTACTTTAATAAAACCGTGCAGAACAGCTAAATTTTGTACATTTTCAAAATTTTACGAAACTTGAACCAAACATAGATCTAGACCCAAGCATTTGTGTTATACATTTGCTAAGCGTTAGAATAACTACAAGTCAGTATAAAATAAAACCGTGCAAAACAGCTAAATTTTGAACGTTCTCAGAATTCGAATAGCCTGTCCCAAACGTTGGTCTACACCCAAGCATTTGTGTGGTAAATTTGCTAAGTGTAATAATAACTACAAGTTAGTATAAAAGGGAACAAACTTGTTTTAATAAAACCGTGCAAAACAGCTAAATTTTGAGCATTCTCAGAATTCGACGAAAATTGATCCAAACGTAGGTCTAGACCCAAGAATTGTGTGTTAAATTTCCTAAGTGTAATAATAACAACAAGTTAATATAAAAGGGAAACAAACTTGTTTTAATAAAACCGTGTAAAACAGCTAACTTATGAAAGTTCTCAGAATTCGACGAAACTTGACCCAATCGCAGGTCTAGAACCAAGCCTTTGTGTTGTAAATTTGCTAATCGTAATAATAACTACAAGTTAGTATAAAAGAAAAACAAACTTGTTTTAATAAAACCATGCAAAACAACTAACTTTTGAACGTTCTTAGACTTCGACGAAACTTGACCCAATCGCAGGTCTAGACCCAAGCATTTGTGTTGTAAATTTGCTAATCGTAATAATAACTACAAGTTAGTATAAAAGGAAAACAAACTTGTTTTAATAAACCCGTGCAAACCAGCTAAATTTTGAACGGTCTCAGAATTCGACGAAACTTGACCCAAACGTTGGTCTAGACCAAAGCATTTGTGTTGTAAATTTGCTAAGCGTAATAATAACTACAAGTTAGTATAAAAGGGAAACAAACTTTTTTGAATAAAACCGTGCAAAACAGCTAAATTTTGAACGTTATCAGAATTCGACGAAACCTATCTCAAACGTTGGTCTAGACACAAGCATTTGTGTGGTAAATTTTCTAAGCGTAATAATAACTACAAGTTAGTGTAAGAGGGAAACAAACTTGTTTTAATAATACCGAGGAAAACAGCTAATATTTGAACGTTCTCAGAATTCAACGAAACTTGACCCAATCCCAGGTCTAGACCCAAGCATTTTTATTAGAAAATTGCCAAACGTAATAATAA